>NC_142814.1:51911891-51951505 GCF_049724085.1 Artemia sp. Qi Xiang Cuo
AAGGGAACTTTATGTTAAGGAATACAATAGGAGAACACAGAAACAAATGGGGAAGAAAAAACTAAAGTAACCCTGCCATAATTTTGGTATATTTACGCCTTTTGGGTTTCATCCTTGTCAGTTAAAGCATCCAAGTGTATGCTTGGATAAGTGGATAAAACATCAAAATATAAATTATGTTAACTGAGGTGGGTATTATGTTAAATAAAGGAGGTATGAATTCACATGAAAACTAAGTGAGGTAAGAAGAAATTTGTCTGAATGGGTGGAAGATATAGGTAGATGGCATAGTAGTAAAATATTGTATTGGTATGTCTTCTTCTTCTTCTTGTTGTTATTTGGATTAATATGGAGACGCTTTCGCATAATATCATTACTGGAATGAAATTCAGGGCTTTGCAGTGTGTTGCTACACCTAGGTTCGATCCCTGGGTCCTGTATTAGCAATCTAAGGTCAAGTCCACTGCGCCACTACAGGATGTATTGGTATAATAAAAATTGAGAGGGAAAAGTCCCCAATTAAAGACTGGAAAAGAGCAGGTCTAATTAAAATTAAAAATAGAACAGAATAAAGACGTTAAAGCTAGTTCCTGGCTTCATCAGAGATACCGTACCTCCGATCTATACACTACTACTGGATTAACTGAATTTGCAAATCTAGTTTTGCTTGCTAACCTAAAACTTGCACACACTGCCCGTCACAAACTTTTTCCCGATAAGCTCTCAAGCTTTTTCACTCCTCTCTCCTCGGTGAATTTTGGTCCTCTGTTGATTCTGTTTCTATGATTTATTTTTTGTATTTGCTCACCTTCGTTTTTATATTACCGTCTTTATTTTAACCTTTTATTTTCTGTTTGCTTGATCTGTCTCTTTGGGGTTGTTGGTTTGATTTTAAATTTTTATTCTTTGTTTTGTTTTTCGGCTCAAACAAGCTATGCTTCAGAGTCAAAGCTAATTAACTGATCTTGTTTTTTTTTTTTTTTTTTTTTTTTTTTTTTTTTTTTTTTTTTTTTTAAATAAATTGAAATAAATTGAAAACGAAAACGTGGCTGCAGTTAGTGATAAATAAAGAGTTAAAAAGAAAGGGGCAGAAAATTATGAGAATGTGCTAAACCCTTGTAAAGCTACTGTAAATGGTAAAGAAATGAATCAAATTACTTTGTGACACTTTTAAAGTGAAGGAATATTTGTTTTGTGAGGAAGAATTAGAGTTGGCAAAACATGGATGAAAAATAATAAAGCCCCGGTGGTGCTAATATGGTAAATGAGTTTTTTTTTAATATGAACGATTACGAATATAATCCATGGAAAAGAGGAAGTTCCTCGCAATTTCAGTTGATAAAACTGTCGTGGTTAAAGGTAGGTAATGAGGCTAGTTGGGGGTTTTGCTGTAAAGTAAGCGAGGTTGCGTTTTATCCCGATATTTATGGGCCATTTTGATAGTCCTGTCCTAGAAAACGCGGCGAAGGCTTTGGGAGATTATGGGACGATATGGAAAGAGAAACTAAAACCTACTCTTAGTTTGTACTGATGATTTTAGTATCTTAGAAAAATTGAAGCAAAATGACTGATTCCTTGGTAGTTGGTTCAATCTTAAGAAGATTAAGTCACTTAGACTGGGAAAAAGTAACGTTGAAGAGGTGATAATGGGCAAGATAAAGATAGCTTCACTCACATTGGTAGGATTATTAATATAGATGGCGGATGCTGCATAAACGAAACAATGGAATTATGATTTTATTGAATACTTCCCCCTTGAAATAATTAACTACATTAAATACTTTGCAAAGCAAAATTATATAGCAGAACAAGGACTAACCAAAAAAGCTGCAAATAAGCATTCAACTGCTTAGGTTTAGGCTGTGAATCCCAACACGCTGAAATATAACTTGTGTGGGGCATTGTCAGCGTACAACTCGGTTTAGCTGGTAGACCTTTACTAAAACCACTTTTTAGCGGTGCCCTCGCTGCCATGCTAATGTTGATTTTTGTATTTTCATGAGTTAATTCCGACATTTTATTTAACATAAATTATGTATTTTTTCAGGTGCGGTAAAGTCTCACCGTATTATAAAAGAAGTACAGATTGAAAAAAAGAAGAACAACGTCAAGTGAAGTAATTAAGAAATGGTAGGTGGATTTTATATATAAGCAAATAAGAGAGTCAGTGACACTCAATGTAACACCAATCCATTATGGCATAGTAGGATAAAAGGTAGTAGACATAGATCGAGACAACATATTTGTATCATTCATTGGATAACGGTTGAGGGATATTGGTTGTCTTTTATGTCAACTCTATATAGAATAAAAATAAACTACATGTAAATTAAAATATCAAATATTTAATATTTATTTTAATTAGTACCAGAGAACCCTACTCGGGCAGTTTCCAGCTCTTATCTGCAAAAATGAGGAATTTTTCTATTTTTGCCAGAAGACAGATCACGGATGCGTGTCTAGAAGGAATTTGACAGGGGGGGATGGGTGCCCTTTACGTTTGTTGAAATTTCCATGGAGGAGTTTTCTGTGAGAGGGAGGAGTATATGTCATAGAGGGTGAGCCAGATTTACCGGCGTTATTTGAAAAACGAACAGAAATTATTCCATATATGAAGGGTTGCCCCCTCCTCCATACCTTGCTTTTTACACTAAAGTTAGACTGTTTGTCTGAATTTTTTAAGAGTGTCTACTGAAACACGGGGGCCGTTTATTTAGAATAGGAAGCTTTTTTAAAAAGTGTTAACAGCTTTAGCGTAAAGAGCAAGGTGTTGAGGAGGGGGCAACCCTTCATATACGTAATAAATCTGCCAAAATTAATATGTAAATTTTGTTTTAATTTTTAATGTAGGGTGAGCCAAATTTGAACCTGTATTAGTTGAAAAACGTTCCGAAATCAAATAAAAAAAGAACAAGTAATCACCAAAAATAATAAATCATCAATAAACTTTAGCATTAATCTTCTTGGATTAGAGCTAAATCTTTCCTACACATTATGGATAATTGTTTCTTGTTTTAGTTTTATTCTGTCGTTCCAGCTGTTTATTTTCAGCTTTTTCAACCATCTACCTTCTGTCAACTGCTTTTTTAGCCATATCTAGTGTAAATTTGAAGTTCTAGGGAGGAGCTGCCCCCCTTCCGTACGCCCATGGTATGATAATCATGGTGTGATAATCTGTATGAGATAACCTATAATTGAAAATTCGTCGCTCTACATTGAGGGTTCTTCCACCATAAGGCCTCGCTAAATATGGCGTAAGGGGAAAGGCTTCAACACCAACAAATTGAAAAGGGTATTAGAAATCACTTTCTCTTAGATTTGGTAGTGGCTCTGGCAAATCAATCTTACCTTCATTTAGGGCAGCTCCTATATGAGAAGATGAATATATCCCAAAGTCACTATCACTGCCATATCCTCCAATGTCAGCGTAAGTAACTTTATAATTGGCATCACATATGGCAAATAGTACAACAGAGAAATAGTTTTTATAATTGTAGTATTCAGACCCACTGTTTTTAGGTGCCTGTATCCTAACATGCTTCCCGTCCATAACTCCAAAGCAATTAGGAAAGTTCCATTTCTGGTAAAATTCATTGCTTATTGTCCTGAATTCATCCTTAGTTGGAAACTTCAGATACTCTGGTTCCAATATTTCTACTAGAGCCTGGCATGTATCTCTTATGATGGTGCTGCAGGTTGATTTTCTAACTCTGAAGGCAGCACTAAGTGTCCCAAAACTGCAACCCTCTGCTAAGTATCTGAAAATAAATGTAAAGAATTAGCTTTTCCATTCATAATGTAACAAAACTAAGCAGGTCAGGATATTTCAACCACCTAACAGGAAATAGGAATGCAGCCAAAGATGAGAAGCAAGAAAAAAGTTAGTGTTACATCTCTCCTTATAATTTATTTCAAACTTCTGTTTTTTATATTTTCATGGAATTCAGTAATAGAAAACATCACATTTCTTATGAAATAGTTTCAGTGAGATTCGAGTTTTTCTAGTAAGAAATGATTTAACTTGAGCTCTATGGGATTGTTTTTTACTTTACTTAATTTAACAGGCTAATTTGAAGCAGGTTAACATTTTTTAAGTCATATCCTTTCTTATTTTGTCTTAAAGTATTGGATCTTAAAATTTATTGATTAAGCAGAAAACTCTAGATATGAGCTGGAGATTTGCTACACCATGTTTCTCTGAAATTGAAAATTGCAATTGAGATAGCTGATATTGCTGCATCAATAAACATGAGTTTTCCCAATAGCTATTGATTTTCATATTTTATTGACTCACTGGGCGATGAAAGACTTAAGAGCCAGCCTAATTAGAGTAAAGCTAAGACAGATAGTCTCTGTGAGAGGAACAGCTGGGACCAACTTTTCCAGAGTGGAATAAAAATTATTATAGTGTGTCAGTTGAGACAGTCTTTCAGGTCTTTGAGCCATTTTAAGGCAATTGTAGACCAAAAAATGATTTCAAAAGTTTATAACAAACTATGTCCAGGACATGTAGTTGAGTGGGCAACTGAGATTGTTCTTATTATATGGGTTTTGCCAACTGAAAAAGCTGACTAGAATCACAAAGGGTTGACTCATGAACAACAATATCCACTGGACTTGTAGGTAAATGGTTAAGTGAGATGTTTTCAAAATGTCTTAGCTTTGCAGATTCAGAAAAGTCCAGCCGAATTACAGCTAAGATTGTTACGTTGACTGAAGACCTTAAATTAAAGTTGAAAATGTGTCAAAGGAGAAACGACAAACAAATCTGAAATATTTAGGCAGTGACTTTTAAATATGTCACTTACATAAAGCAATTACTTGCCATATATACAAAAGCACAAGCTAAAGAGTAAATCATTCCTTTGTACCTTGAATGCATTGTCAGCACAAATCCCTGCTGACATTAAATTGAAAACTTATAATCCATTTTCTGCCCAATCTTTATTCATCCACGCACATATTCTCAATGTTTACTGTATTTTATTAATTAAAAAAAACTTTCCTAAAAATAATTTTTTAAAATAAAATTATAGGCAATATTAAAATTAACATATTCAGATAAAAATACCTTTTAAAATAAAAAAAAAACACGACCAGATATTAAAATTAAAGAATAAACGAAACCCAAAACGAACAGAAATTAAATAAACAATCATAGCAAAAACATACAACAAGTAATAATATAAATGAATAAATAGATCTTAAAGCGAGTAATTCTTAGATTGAATATGAAAATCAAGCTTAAAACGAACAAAAATATTTTCCTATTGAAGTATAAATGAAACTTAAAACGAACACAAATTAAATAAACAATCAATGCAAGCAAACATACAATAGATATTAATGTAAGTTAATAAATAAATATTGAAACGAGTGAAACTTAAATTGAATATGCAAACCAAGCTTGAAACGAACAAAAATCACTATAAACAAGAGTTCGGGTATGACCTCCTTCTCTCACTGTAAAAGTCTAAAACCTACTAGCCTACGTCATTGGCGCTTTGCTGAAAACCAATTTTATGACAAATATTTTCTTTTTTACTTAATATTGAAAATAAAAATTAAAATTATAGTAACATTTTGAACTGATGAGCTTTCAGAAATTAATATCATTATACATCAAATATTCAGTTTAATTTATTAGCTCTTTTTGAAGTTGTTCAAGACGAATATAGTTTAACTACAAATAAGTGTTTGTATACTGCCTCCTTTCCTAACTGTAAATAAGAACCAAAAGCCTACTGCGGCATTGGTGCCTAACTGAAAACAAATTATATTACAAATATTTTCTTTTCCAGTTCTTACAGCATTGAAAATAAAAATACAATTACACTGAAATAAATTCTTGAACTGATGGATCTTTCAACAATTAATATCATTATGCATCAAATATTCAATTTGATGTTGTTTATAATTTCCAAGGCTGTTAATGCATATAGTTTTCAGTAAAGCGCCAATGACGCAGTGGGTTTCAGACTTTTACAGTGAGAGAAGGAGGTCATACCCAAACTCTTGCTAGCGCAAAGCGTATTTTCTAGCAGAAAGCGCCGTAAAAATATGCGAAGTACCCTTAAACCGTGAATTTTCCTTTTGATTTGTCTCTCACACACATTGGCTAGGAAATAATTAATCTTAAAAGGTTGTTTTAAGCCGCGAGGCAACGACAATTTTTGACTAGGTGGCAAGAAGTGTCATTTCCCCGTGCATTTTTCTTCTTTCATATATTGTTTCAGATGGCTTCCAAACATCAGGATGGGGAAAGGGGAAAGCATGGTGTGGAGGGGGATGTCCCCTGCCAAAGCAACTATGGGCTCTGCTTAAACACTAATGAATTTGGGCTGACTGCGTAATTTGACGACGAAAATTATTTTATTTTAGAACGTCTAAAATAACTAGTATGCATTTTTGGGAAATTCGATGAGATTCTGTATTAACATAAAAGCGCATTTTCGGAAAAAAGGAACGGGAAAATGGAAGAAAATAACCATAAAAAAAGGATGGTGATGTTGTGTGCACAGACAGTTTTTCTTTCCTTTATTGAAATGTTCTTTTTGGCTGAAAAATGCTGCAATAGTACTGAAAATAAACCAAAACTTATCATTTACAATTTTGTTTCTTCTTTAAGCTTTAGGTGTTCGAAAAACAGCTGTTTAAAAAAAATAACAGCCGTTTTCTGTTTTTACCAAATAAAATAACAGAAAAAGACTCAGGTCTTCTGTTTTTTGTTGACCTGTTCTGTTTCATTAAATCCCTGTTAATTTTTTTTCTGTTTCTTCAGAAAAACAGAACATTGCCCATGCTAACACAAGACATTGAAGGCAACGTACAAGGAAAGCATTTCGAGCTTCATACCTTTGCTCAATCCTGATTTATAGATTTGTCTATTTCTGAAATTTTGGAAAAAATCCTTGGCTCATAATCTTACTAAATTAAAATAATAGGAATTGCATTTCCAGAAACAAGAGCCAATGAGAAAGATACTAAAATTACTAAGGTTAAAGGTTTTCCAAATTTAGATAGGTGTCATCTGTGCAATCTTCTGAGCCCCAGGAATAAGTGAAGGATACAAATAGTAGCTTGAGAACACCTCTTCGGGTTATATTTTAGGCCCTGGATTCATTCATTGAAGTTTTATTCACTAACTTGGCTCCTTTCCTAGATAAAAAGAGCCCTTCAACTGGAACTTACCTTTCTTGATTGTGTATCATTGCGCAATGAACACTAAATGCCCTGGTCACATTGTAAAGGCCATAAAATTCTTGATTGACCAATCAGAATCTGGATGTAAGGCGTAATTTTTTTAAATTACAAAAAAAAAATGAAAGCTTGGAACAGCAATTTTTCTATCTGTAACAGAATTCTGACAGAAGTTAGTAAGACGTGGTATAAGTAGAGAACGGCTAGAAGCAAATTAATGTTGCTGCAAACTTTGGTACTTTTGTTTTATAGCCACCACGCTCAAGTTCCGTCGAAAAGTGAAGTTTGATTAATGCTAATGAAATAAAACAAAATATAATGAAAATTTAATGACTTATCCACAAAATTATGAAAACTACAACAAAGAATTATGGGAGGGGGGTTGCCCAGACTGTATTATATTAAATTAGTAGTCTAAACAAACCTAACCTAACCAAAATACAAACTAAATATTCATTTAAACCATAGCTACGAGGTGGCTTTCCATTGAGCTGAAGCAAATATTGTCTGGCAGAAAAACGATGGAAACCGGATATTATTTCATATTCGTGATACAAGACCTTAAGTGTGGCTGGTATTAAACAAAAGTACCCTAATTTCTTGCAGTTTTACATTTCCGCTGCTGAAACACAAGTATGGCACCAAAATCAACAAAAACCCCATGTCATTCATAAAGCTTGAATTTTTTTTATTAATAGATATGACTATAATGTAACTTAAGCATAAAGTTAGTAACCCTATTAAAGGAAAAGAAGCTTTGTTTTATAGTTTAGACAAAATGGTGTTTCCGTATTAGCCACTACACACTCGAGAAGTTTGCTGATTGTAAGATCTAAGAAAACCCGTTTCATAGCCGCAAAGACAAATGACCGGTGATAGAATTCATTGGACTAGTATAATTTGGGCTGTCTATTTGCACATCACGGGGTGGGGTAAGCTTAGGTTATTTTACCCTTCCTCCCCCCTAATGTGCAAATATATAGCCCAAATTATATTATTATATAAACTAAAGTATTTTATTTTAATCCTATTTTGGTAAATTTCATTAGCATTAACCTAACTTCACTTCTCGAGTATGTACTGGCTAATACGGAATTACCAACAAAATATTCCTGACTAGAGACACAGTTTCCCATGCTTGAATCTGAAATAGAAGCAAACCAAGTATTCAATTAAGTTTTTTTTTTGCATAATTTACATGCAAATTTACATGCAAATTAGTTTTAATTTACAAAAATTATAATTTTATTTGTTTTTTTTAATTAAACTTAATTTTTGAGTTAAGTTTGCTTTTTTTTAATCAAAAACCAAAATCAGATACCAAAATCCATTTCATGGGGTGAGTGAAATCCGAAATTCCGAAGTGAAATGTGTCTTCAACCAGAATTTAGCTTTAATCTGATAGAACTCCCGAGATATTTAACACGAATTGCATTTTTTTTTCAAATTTTGACCATGAATTTATCTTGGTTGAATGAGGAGTGAATTTGTTTTCTTTAGTTTACTGTTTTGTGTACGTAATTCCCCATTTACTATAAACCGAAATTTTGACTTAAAGCTTAGTTCAAATTTAAAATATCTGTAATTTCTTTTGCTGTTGTGGGCAATGGAGTATCCAATTTTTTTTCTTTGTGGGAGGAGGGGGGGTATAAAAAATCTTTACAAACTGAAGCCTATCCGAATTTTTTCTATGTATTTTTGTCAATTTTTTGGGGGGGAAAACTTCGAGGGAGGGGGATAAAACCTGACATTCCCTCCCCTGGATATGGCCTTGGTTGTGGGTATGATATTCCAGGGTGTTATGCCACTATTGTTCAATGTTTAAAAATTTTTTTAACACGATTATAAACTTTTGTTTAACGTTTTTTTGTTTTAATAAATTTCTTAATTTTGACCATAAGTTGATGTGTGTTTTGTGTGAAATACATGAATGAGAAATTTTGTCGATATTAATTAGCATTTTTTCGTATTTCCCCATTTTGTCTTATCACTCCTATATAAAAAAGTAATATATTTTATTAGTTTAGGCTGAAATGCGTGTAATAGAAGAGTATGGGCATTAGTTCATTACCGGAAGTCACGCAACTCAGCTCCCTTACATCTGTTTGTTCTCGAGTGGATGATGGACATTAAGAAGCTAGCTACTTATTATTTTTATGCTAGTACGAAACAAATTAGAATAAAAAGATTTTTTAAACCTTGTACATATGCACATATGCTAGATTGTAGCCTAAAAGGTTTAAGCCTAGACCTTAAATGAAAATATGTCTTTTTGTGTCGTACTACTGTCGTACTTGGTAAATCATTGCCCTGAATTCTTACAAATCTTCTCATTTTCCAGCAGTAGCTAGCAACTTAGTAAGAGACGATCATCCTGAGAGTAGAAACTAAAATAACCCATAACTCCTAAGAATAGATGCAGATCAGAACAAGAAGTACACTATTTGAACCGCCTTGTCCGAAAATCTTATATAGCAGCCCTATGGATTATTCTTATAATCTTTATTATTTTAGCTAGGAGATAACTAAAGCGAGTTTCAATTTAAATTTTTAATTTTATTATAATAAAGAACGAATATAAAGTTATTATAAAAGGCATTTCGATATAGTTATATATAGGATTTATATAGTTCATTATAATATAGAATAATTAAAACTGCAAAAATATATATGGTTTCCAAGCAATAATTTGAATCTTTTAATTCAAACTAGAGAAATCTTTAAAAGCTTAAAATTGGTTTTATTTTTTGTTAGGTCCTTACTACCCGACTCAGGATTTAATGTGTATTTCCAGACAAAAAATTCACTTTTTTTATTTTATTTTTCAGTTCAGAATCGCTACACTCATTATGTAGACTGCAAAAATATTAATGGTATCCGAGCAATTGTTTTAATCTATTAATTAAAACTAGAAAAATACCTGAACATTTTAAAATTAGTTTTAATTTTTCTTAGGTTCTTGCTACTCAACGCGTGACTTAAGTAATAACTGAACGGAATTGAATATAGAATGAATAATCAAAACAAATTGAAGAAATACCAAGGTATACCAAGAGCACGCTAGTTTGGCTTAGTTGCCCAACGAAGGTATGGCAAAAGGGACCATTATCGAAGAGTTCAATGGAAAAAAATTGCTAGTAAAAAGTGAATCCGGCAAAGTAAAAAGAAATACCTGTGAAAGATGTTAAAGGGCTGCCGTTCCTTTTGTTGGTACAAACAATCTTACTGGACTCTCGTACCTCCATGAGCCAGCGATTCTTAATTCCCTAAAACAAAGATTCATAAATGACAATATCATTTTTACTAGGTGTGGAATAATTTCGTTCGCAATAAATCCGTATAGAGTTGAGCATTTACTACGACTCCCCATTCAGGCTTACCACTATGATAGAAGTCATGACAAACATCTTGATCACCATGTATATGTGGCTAAAGAAGCCTGCACTCAACTCAAAAGAGACTCCCAGGACCAGAGGTTAATAGTGTCTAGTGAATCTGGTGCGGGTGAAACTGTATATGTTAAATATACATTTAGGATTTTTGTCACCACTGGAGGCTCTTCAGCTGAAAAACAAATAGAAAATAAATTGCTTTTTCCAATTCCTGTTATGGAGACTTTGGGTAATGCAAAGACGGCTCGAAATGACAATTCGTCACGCTTTGGAAATTTCATTCAAGTTGATTTGTATTCTGTGTATACTATTGCAGGAGCGCACATAAGGACGTATCTACTAGAAAAGAGTCGAGTTGTATATCAGGCTCACACAGAAGGAAACAAACACATTTTTTACCAGTTGTGCGTAGCTACTAATCTTTCAGAGTTATCTGGTCTAAAGTTAGGACCTGCGAAATCGTTTCATTATACAAACCAGGGTGAAAAACCTGTGATTGATAGTTTTAACGACTTGGAAGAGTTCAATCAAACAAGAAAGGCTCTGTCAACGTTAAACTCTGAAAAGTGGGGAGCAGAACTGCAGTTTCAAGATTCTATCTGGTATTCTACATCTGGGAAATATTGAAATACTCGAAGCGGAAAATGAAGAGTGCGCCACATCTGTGAAAGACAAACATTTGCATGTGTCTCTTGAACAGCTTGAAGTGAATCTAAAATAAACCTCTTGATTTCGGAAATCTCTTACTTCAAGACAGACAATAAGTGGCAAAGAAATTTTCACCAAACCACTAAAAAACTATGAAGCTGCGTTTTGTCGTGACGTTTAGCCAAGCATATTTATGTCCGACTATTTGGATGGATTGTTGATCAGATGAATAGATCATTAGCTAATGCTAGCTCAACTGAAATCCAAAGGTGTATTGGAATCCTAGACATCTGTTGATTTGAAACCTTCGAGTTAAATAGCTTAGTTCAGTGTTGTATCCATATATCGAAGGAAAAGCTGCAAAAGTAATTTAGCCACCACGTTTTCAAATTGGAACAAAAAGAAAATAGCGACGAAGACCAAACTGCCTTTCCATAACAAACAACAAAAGTACGAAGAACAATAGGGAAATCTTTTTGCAAGACAGTGGAGATAATTTGAATGAATATTTCGGCCATATGTCCAAGGCCGTCCTCAGCAAGACAAAAATATATGAAAGAAAAAAAAGACTCACAACAACATGCGACCAATAAACCAAAAAGTAAAAATTTTTTCAAAGCAGTCCAAGCATCCTTACTTCAGCGAATTTCAACAAGCACTGATAAAAAGTAAGGTAAAACAAGGCGATTCAATAAGATGAAAGAAAAATAAATTAAAAACACGTTCTTATTGCTAATCCAGCCTTTTTGGCAGCTAACCTCAAAGGTCTTTTTGTGACCGGTTCTGTGTTAATGTCTATCGGTTTTTTAAAATATTTTGCAAGATCATTTTTAATCAAATTTGTGTATAGAGCATTTAGTGTATATTCCTCCAAGTCCCTATTTAAGGAAATATTATTATTAACCCCTTCCGTCACGAATTATTTTCCTAGGTGAAAAAAATTATTCCCTGATTTAAACCTACTATTTAGAGCATAAGTAAGCCATTACCGAAGTGATTTGCTCAAATTCATTTATTAGGATGACGAAAATAGATGTCCAGTTAATTGGACAACGTGACCACTTTACTTTACATGAAAATCCTTGAAACAATTTCTTTCGCCCCGAAAGCAGAGCTCGACATTGCATTTTTGACATCTAGTTGTGGTTTTTAGCTTGCAGCCGTCCATCTTGCATCTCTGGGCGTGCTTGTCCCCTGTATTTACAGGCCAGTGATGATATCCATCATATCGCACATCAGACACAGGCTTGCAGCTGATCTTCCGCTTCCTCCCTACCGTTGTTTGCTCTTCTGTTTCCACGTTTGATTCTCTTGGTCGACCAACTGATCGAAGTGTTGACGTGTGTGCTTGTATTAGGGCACAGGCGACCTCCTTCCGGAAAGCAACAAGATCCAGCTTGTCTCTTCTACCCAGAGATAAGGATTGGCAGTCTCTGATGTATTCCATCCATGAATTTGTGACTGCTAGATCAATCATGTGAAAAATCAATCGCAGTGGCCACTTTCGAGATCGGATGAAGGTACGATACAAACTCATCAGGTGGTCGACTTTATCCACCCCACCCATACTGGTATTATATCTTCTAATAACTTCTGGTTGTGGAACTTGTATGTATCTACTTTCGGCTTTCGACCACCGTCGTGCATGTCCTATTTCACCGATCCCAACCAAGTTTGAGGCGATAGAAACGATGTTGTTGTCAAGCCATCGGACTATAACCAGCTCGTCTGCACCTAGTACAATTTCTTCCATTGCTCCTCGACCTTCTTTTTTCATCTCTTTTTCTGGCTTGACGGGGCACCGAGCCATTCGATTGGCGCGAACAGTACCAGTTCCATACCATCCTTCCTGTCTCAGAGCTTGGAGCAAGGGGATTGACGTAAAGAAATTGTCGGTGTAGAGCTTGGTCCCTTTTGGAATCTTTCTTCCTGTCATAAGCTTCATGACAATGCCACCCCCACCCCCCAATGCCTTGTATTCTTCAGGACTGAGTGTCGTCTTTCCCTGATACACGTCAAAGTTTAGGACCAAGCCATCAGAATTGCAGAGTAAATACAGCTTGATCCCCCATGGACAGGGCTTTCCTCTAATGTACTGTTTAATCTCAAGCTGACCTGTAAATGGGCACATTTGCTCATCTATAGAAACATTTTCATGGGAAAGCAGCTGCTGGCATCGTGCTAGCACCCTATCTATAACTGGCTGAACTTTCCAGAGACGGTTGTTCGGATCTTTGGCAGTTTCGTTGTCAACCAAGTGAAAGCAGGCTCTCAGCCTCATAAAACGGTTTAGACCCATGGCATCCGCAATGAGGGAAACCCTAGTTGCGGATGCCAAAGATCCGAACAACCGTCTCTGGAAAGTTCAGCCAAGTTGGAAAATTCAAGTTGGAAATTTCATGCAGCCCATCACCAAGTGAATGCCAACGAACTTGCGCATTTCTGTAGGATTGGTTACAATGGGATTATTTACATTCTGCTGAATACTGTATCTATTTGTTTCGATGGCAGCCAAATCGAAGAAATCGCTATCAATGTACTTACAGAAGTATTGAAAGGGTGTTGATAGTTGTTCGTTGGCAGCTGTTGCAGTATCAGACCAAGCTGGAATGATCGGGATAAACCGTTTTCTTTTCCATATCACTCGCTGTTGAGTAACGGTCTTAGGCCCAGCCTGGGATATGAGTGGCATATTGTAATGGGATAGATTCTCAAAAAATATACATCAAAATTCCCCAATTAAAGTTACCCCAGTAAAATAACATCACCCAAGAATGTGAATTCCAAAAATTCAAGTAACCTATAAATCAAACAAATATCAAGTGTTCAATTTAAAATACTGAAATAAACGTAGTTAATTTAACAAAAAATCTTTCCCACAGGAAATGCAACAAGTAAATCCGACCCCCCGTCTCCAAAGTATCCAATAAATATTAGCTTGATCAAATCTTGCACGACAGGTGATTAACACCTATGTTCAAATAATAAGCGCTCGAAAATACCAAACGGAAAAGAAAGTAAGATTTACAATGCGAAAAAAAGTAGTCACTCGAGATGTAAAATATTTGCTTAAACTAACTGCATTGTTCTGGAGACTAAGTTTAACACCTGAGTATCTTAGTGAAATTAAATATTATTATCACTGACAAACTTTAAAAGAAACAAAATGTACGTCCTCTTAAAATTAAGCGACACCCTGCTGGGAAAATATTACAAATACAAAACTTCGATCGTTCGAAAAATCCCAAAGTGATATCTTAAAAGTCATAAATTAAGCGACACCTGTTAGCAAAACATTGCAGTGTAGAATTTTTAGTTGCTAGAAAAATTCCAGAGTGACATCTTAAAACTCATAAACTGTAATTAAACCCGAGTAGCTCATTGGTGCAAGCCAGTCCAATAGTAATGTAGGACAATAGCGCAGCCAATAAGGACTGAGAAAATATACTTTTAGCAACGCCTAAACGTAACCTCCGGCATAGTTGCAGAGGATAGATAGTTAGAACTTAACAATTTTGCGCCAGTCTACTATGAGTCTATTATGAGTCTATTTTGAGTCTATTTTGGAGTCTTAGTTCGAGTTTTACACCAGTCTCCTAGCTATTTTTTTTTTTTTTTTTTTTTTTTTTTTTTTTTTTTTTTTTTTTTCTTTCTAACAAGATTTTTAATAAAACATAAAGTAATACAATAAATTAAAATTTATAATAACTTGTAAAGGCAAAAACAAAACGGTATAATTGCGACTAAAAAAAGAAGCATTACCAATTCTAATACTTCCATGACTATGTAACTTAAAACCTATATAAAAAGGACGAGCTAAAGTCAAAAGAAATACTTGGTACTTTCGTCAAAACTAAATTTTATATGAAAATTAAATCGAAGTCTCTCCAATAAATAAATTAGCGCCGCCATAGCCATAATCAAACTGAAGATGAGTTGCTTTTTGTTATAATAATATTTTTGGTAGTTTTTTTTTTTTTTTAATGACAATAATTATATATAGATATGGTAGCCGTTTTTATAAAAAAAATTTTAATATATATTTTAATATTTAAAATTTATTACCTACACCTGTAAAGAATGATTATAAGAAGATGATATCTTTGTTTTCAGGCAAATATTAAAAAAAAAATGTATCAATATTATCTAACACCAACTTTTTTCATTCTTCTGTCTACCTCCCTTTCTACTCTCTACTCTATCAACTCTCGCTTTAATTAAAAATTATAAGAACCGTTAACAATAGCAACACAGCCATGAAAAAAATAAAAAATAAATGTTACAATCTAAAACGAAAAGAGTACTGCTAAAATAGAAATAACACAACAGCAACAATATTGCTAAGACAGAAACAATGCTTCGAATAATAAATGAAAGCTGGCAATTAGAATAAAATTAAGAAATTAGAAAACAATGTTCATAAAATTAGGAAAAGACCAGAACCGATCTTAAGCATCGAGGCCCATATCTTCTAACATATATTCGATAAGACGAAGATTTTCATTGGCCTTATCAATGACCTCATATCTCAGACTTTCTAAAGATCCAGTAATATGATAGCGTATATCGTCCAAAACTTCAATAGTATCGGTTTCTTGCCGATCTTTCAAAGCTTTAGCATCCTCTACAATCAATGAGCGAAAATCTTCATTGTTCACCATCGTAGTTAGATTCTTTGCAAGAAACTCCGTGCACTGATTCTCTAATCGGGGCAGTTGAAAAATCCTAGCCGTTCGAATCAAAGGCACAACACATTCATCGTTTAACACTGTTGCCAAAAAATTTCCACAGAGCTTCTTCAAACCAGATAAGAGATAGATATCTGCTGCACAAAGGACGTCATACACAATCTCCTCTGTGAACTGAACTGAGTTTTCGTAGATATAATGCACAATACAAGCAAAAACTTTTGCCTCAATATCATGTAAGTTAATGTACATAATCCCTTGGGAGTAGTCTTTTAGTGATTCATTGAAGTGATCGGATAGAAGTGCCCGAAAGTATTCGCTCCTTCCACTGAAAAACACTCTGTGGCACATAAAGCGATGACCTTGAACAAAGAAGCAAACGTCTACAAAAGTTGAAGGCACAGATGGCATTAGCGGCAGTTCAGAGCCAACAATCCAATCACTAAGTTCTGAGGGCAGAGCTTGCTCAGCCAAAACACCTAAATCTTGCTGCAGTTCTGAAGAGAGTGCTGGCTTCTCAACAAGTACTGTTGTAACTTTTGTACCAGGTTTTGTACATGCAAAAGAGTCCACCTTTTTCACAGCCTCTTCTAGTTCATGTCTAAGGTCATTAAGCTTACACTGCTTGGCTAGGCGTATGCAGTCCGCCACATCCTCAAGCTGAGAATCCAAACGAGCTGTATATAAAAACTGTAGAAGAGATCGAAATGCTTGAGGCTTCACAAGTTTATTATTTAACTTTATGACATTTTTATATTTCCATTTCTGTTGGAATATGTCATTAAAATAGCCACATCTTGCTGAAAGAATACATCGGTGCACAGGGAATTTCACTCCATGAACAATAAAAGTTGTGTCACTAAATTCTCCAGATTCAAGTAATTTCCTTAAGAACTCTTCAAATAAATCTCTTCTGATGATATGTGAAGTAACAATATTAAATCTTAATAAAATATTCCGTATGTGCACTGTCAGTGATCCATATAAGCATCTTTCACCATCAAATGTATTGGCTTCACATCGCGCACCATTTACCAGAAGATATTCCACCAGTTCTGAATGTCCACACAAGCATGCATAATACAATGGTGTACTATCCCATTTATCTCTAAAATTCAAGTCGCATTCTTTCTGCTCTACTAGATATTTTACTCTGTACAAATCTCCTCTCCTGCAACTTAAAAACAAGTCGTGGACACAGTACACAGTACACAGTACTTAAGAACAATTCCTGTTGCCGTGGACACAGGAACACCCTGAAGATGAAAACTTGGGACAGTACCATCACATAACGGTATCTAAAGTAAAACCCAAGGAATCTCACTCCTGGAAACAGACCATGTTACGAAATACACCACACCCCCCGGAAGATATGGCATTCAAGCAGTGGAGACATTCTTCAAAAGTACTTGACCCCTCCCAAAGTTCACAAGAATCATTTAACTCCCCCGAGGCAGGACCTCAGCGAGAGGAAATAGAAAATAAACCCTCAACCTCCAGAGCAGATGAGATATACGAAGCAACGGCAGGTGATACCACAAAACCTCAAAGGACAACCCCAGAAAACCATAAGGATGAATCCTCAGGAACTAGCTCGACCGAGTCCGACGATGAACCCCAAGACGCACAAAAACAAAAACCCACTTCGGCTACTGCCCATGCAAAACAGGCTAAGGCAAAAGGCCAAAAATTCCTTTCGAAACAATACAAGAAATTCGATCTAATCTCTATGGGAAAGTCAAAAAAGAGTAAAACGCCAGAAAACGAACAGGAGGTTACCACGAAATCTGGCAGAATTAGCAAAAGACCGGACAAATTGAAATACGTCTAGGAACAATTATCCCCCCCCAAAAAAAAATTATAAGGTAATATTAAATCATAAAGAGCAGTTTAAAAAAAAAAAAAAAAAAACATATGAAGAATATATGGGCGACTTTTATTGTGATTCCCAGAAAAGGTCGAAAAAATTAAAAATTTAATTTTGCAATATAAAATAAACCTCGGCTTGGGAAATAACCCCGAATATATAATTAGGCGAGCCTTTTTCCAGTCCCCCCCCCTCCGACAGAAAAACAACTCGTGCACCCCTAGTCCTGACCAAACAGTGATGGCTAAGCTATTCCAAGTCCGCGCACAACTCCTAGTGGACTCGGCCGAATTAATAACGGAAAAATCGAAAATTGAAAATATGATAGAAACCATACTTAAATCGCTTATCGAAGTTAAGGCGACCCAAGAAAAAATGAACAAGAAGATAAATGAGATCCTAATTACTAAGCAAGTAGACAAGTTAATAGAGGCCCAATTTATAGAGGTGAAAGAACGAATCACCAAAATCCAGAATGAAATGGAATCAATTAGTGACACCGCAATTGTCGAGGGATACAATTATCCCGACCAGATCCTAAAATTACAAGTATTGTACGATAAATTGCAGGAAATTGGAAAAAAAGTACAAGATTACAAGAATAGTACCATCCTGTCCGCGACGATGGCAATACAAGAACTCCTAACACCCCAGAGGGCAAAGATTTTGAAAATGCAACATAAGTACGACCACTTGAAGGCACAAAAAGAAATAATTAAGCTGCAACAAGATACCTTAGAGAAACAGCTAAAAGAGAACCATATCGAAATTAATAAGGAACTACGGAAACAGAGAGATTTTTGCTCAAATTTGGAACAAATGGTTGCAACATGTTTTACCGTTGAAATTGATCTACCCCTCAGCCCCCATTTGGAAAATTTTCTTACTAAGAGTTGCAACGAAGTACCCTCCCAACTTGCACATTGGGCGATTTCAAATCAAACTAGTCAGCATCACATGAAACCCCAAGTGAAAACTAATCAACAGCATCCTCCAACGGGTAATAATATAATCACGAGGAACCAGTACCCTGAGGCCCAAGAGAATGCTATTACGGGCCAAGATCCCTCAAAAAGATATGAGCAACAAGGAACACCCAAAACCCAACCATCGCTAGAAGCCGCAGAAAACTAAGAAATGCCAAACACGGGAATAAATCGAGCTAAACAAAAACAAAAAGATGTAAAAATTCTTCCCCGTCAAAATCCCCTTCGAATACATTAAAATAACTACTTTTTATAGAACGTGATGTTTAGCGACAAAAAAGTAATAAATAACCCAACACTCGAGCGAAAACTCGTTAAACTAGATAATTTTGTTTCTGCTAGACAGAACATAGTATTTCCTTAAAAAATAAATAGATAAATAAATGCAGATTACAAATTCAATGGTAAAAAAAAAAAAAAGCAATGAATAGCCATCCTTATATTACTAAGGAATAGTTAAACAGCATTTCGGATACCCCCCCCCCCAGAGTAGGTAAGCCTGACGATCACAATGGATCGCTTAATGAGGAGATTTACTTCAGGGCACGAGTGTCAAAATCAAAAGTGATTAGGAAAACAAAAAATCTGAAACAATCAAATAATTAAAACCCAATCACTCCTAAGTTAAAGCAATTAAATTCCTACGCGAAGGACTCGAAATACCTAGCCCTATCGCGGCAGTCTCACAAGTGCCCTGACTCGACTATCTCTACCCAATTAACTGTCACACATTTTTCATATTACCTGGTTTCCTTCGGACCCCACAGATTAGTATAAGATAGTCATAATATACTCTCAAACCCGTACCTTGTGGCCCCCCACCCAAAAAAAAAAAAAAAAGAAGAAAGAAAAACTAATAAAAATCTGAGTCCTCGTTCAATAATCAATCTAGGAAGTCATTCTATACAATGTCTAATGAAATATTAATTCCAGAAACAGCAAAAAGGATGTGGATAACAAAGGTCATAACAATCTTCATTTCCCAAACTATAGCCCAAGACATCGTAAAACATGGAATAATCTTCAAACACGAAAACTCGTTACTTGCAAGCCACAATGCCTGGAAAATATTTATGAAACTGGATCCTAAACCGTTTGAAACCCTGTTTCAACAGGTAATGAGACTGGAGAAAAACACCGATGAATTAAGGGATTCCATATTCCAATTTTTGAAATCAGATAAAAGCTTGCAAACCACAAAAGACATGCACCATAAGGAAAATAAAGGAAATATACCCCCAATTCTTCCCAAACTAAAATCAAAATTCATAGTGGACGATTTTGACAAGAAAATGGCAGAAATCGACAAAGCTTTAGGAACTAACAATACAGGAAACAGGAGGAAAAGAGAATTAAGCAATGGTGACGGACCTATGAAAGAACCTACCAGAGTAAAATGTACTGCCGACTCCCTCTTGGCAACTTCTAAAAAAAAAATAAACTCTATGATGGGAATTACGCTATGCCAAGTGAATTACCAAGCCTGTGGACCTTCCTCAAGGAATTATGGCAAAATCATGCCGAACAAAATGTCACGAAGCGAATAATATCAAAACTCACAAAGGAAAAGTATTACAAGCAAATTATTAACCTAAACGACTTAAAATTCTCAAATACACAACAAAATTATAAGAATCAAGAGCATAGTGAAAGAAAAAGAGAAGCCACACAAACAACCACACCTAGATATGAGACTTCAGTAATAGGCATACAATCTTCTATGCCGGAAACTACAACAAGTAGAGCCCCAGAGATAACCGCACTTAGCAACGAGTCACCTAGAAATTTGACTACAATAACATATATAAGACCCACGATACTTACAAAATGGACGTGGTCGACTGGACCCATGTTTTACAGAACCCAGTCAATTGGTGTATTTACTATAGGCTTAAGAGCAAGACTCCCAGTAAGGCATACCGAAATGCAAACGATAAAGGTACAAGCGTTTCAACCAGTCGAAAAGAAAGACAAAACTAAGAAAGAGGAGGAAGACGATTACCCACACAAGAAATGTTGGACAATAGACGGTAAACGTACGTGTGCTAGATTAGCAATGGCCGATGAGCCAGAAAAGGAAAATATCGAACCATTACAGGAGCCAAGCGAAAAGAACGCTCTAAGAGTAACGATTCGCCAATCCTTCATAATTTTATATAGACAGAGACTGCAAGCACTATTTGAATTGTTAAATACAGAAATACAAAAGCTGAAGCAAAGTACCAAGAGAATCTTCAAATTATTTTTTAGAAAAAGCAAATACCGCAGATCAGCTAGTCTAATACCGATCGTGGGAGAATTAGCCTCACGATTGTTTGGCCTTTCAACTGAAGCAGACCTAAATATCCTAAGTCAAAACGTAGGAAAATTAAATACCGCCATGAACGTGACCTTACACGTCCAAAAAATACAAGCCAGTAGAGCCAATTACCAGAGAGACAAAATTGAGGCAATCTCAAAGAAAATATCAAAAACAGTGAGCATAATGAATTACCTGAAAAATGAAGTAGATCGTGTTATTACCGATTCAAGCCTCACCATGGTATCACTAGACATAGTGACAATGTCATTACTTAACCTGGCGACTGACGTTAGCAAATTTGAATTTGCATTATTTGCCCTTACCGGAGGAACCTTGTCATATGACCTAGTGGATCCTTCGAACCTAAAAAGTATCTTGGATGAAATAAAAACACATTTAACGTTCGGACTACATCTACCAACAGAACCGGAAGTAGCGAACTTATTCCACTATTACACCAAGCTGAAGGTTCACATCACGGAAATAAACAAGCAATTGTTTACAGTAGTAACAATTCCGTTAATAAATCAACAGTCAATATATGATTTGTATAAAATTTCCACGTTTCCGGCCAACATAGGCAGAACCAATGCATTCATGATTATCACCCCCGAAGCGGAATACTTACTAATCGATCAAGATAGAAGGAAATATGCCTTAGGAAATCCACGGGACCTAAAGGACTGTATAGCATTTAAAAACCTGGTGTGTCAACTGACACTGCCCATTTTCAATGTAAAACCCGGATCATGTATGGTGGATATATTCTTAAAATAGACTCAACAAGAAGAAATTCCAAGCTCATGCGAAGCACTAGTAGGCAGTACTAAAAGAGGAATATTTATTCAACTTAGAAATGATCTGTGGCTATTTTCTGTTCCAAAAGAAACAGTTGGGACAATCTCATGTTATAATAACACAGAGAGAATCGATCCAAGCTACAGAGCTGAACTACTATTACAAGACGTGGGAACAATAACAATAAAACAAGGATGCCGACTGGTGACTAAAGAAGCCACGGTGCACACTCCCCTCATAACAACAAGCACCAACATAATAAGTCCCAAGATAAACATCTTCAAACCAGTCAATCTATCATATACAATTCCTAATATTGATAAGGAAGAAGTAAGAGCCACAATATGGTCAAAAATAGAGAATATCAAGGGAACCTTACCACTAACAAAAATAAAAGAAGCCTTAGACTCTCAAAGTCCCCTATTTACAAATGAAGACCAAAGACTGACGTATGTGGAAAGTAGATACGGACTGTTTTCGACAAATTTTTGGTTGCATACCCTCCTGACAATATGATTCTTATTCATAATCTCATACTCTATACGAATCTCATTGAACCTAAATTACGGAAGAGTGTTTAGAATAACACGTGGAAAGAGAGAAAAGTCAGATCACATCGAGCAGAGTGAGATGCAAAACCTAAACCCAGAACTCCCTGATAACCCTTAAAGTAAGAAAAAAAAAAGAGTAAGGGAGGACGTAATCGAGCGAGTGAGAATAGAGGTCCTCATTTGTGCCATGTTAAATCCCAAATCTTTCTTTTTTGTTTTTGCAGCCGCATGGGTGGACATACCGCAAAAGATATATATTTTAAGCATTATGAATCCGCATAGACAATAAAGAGTTGTAAATCCAGAATAGAAAAAGACCTCTCACATAAACCATAGTGCCGCAATCTCAAATAGTAGTATTAGATAAAGTAAAATTAAATGTTAGATGATTGTTGACTAAGATATAAAAAATATATTTAGTTTTAAGCATTTTAAAACTGCACATATGTATTTTAACGAAAAATGCGACAACCAGTGAAAATTCTTTAGCTTGATTTTTTTTTTAACCATAATAATTTTCTGATGAGAAAATTGCTTATATGATCGAATTCTATTTATCGTGGCAAAAAGAATAATATAATTAGATATGCCCTTATTTTCTTTAGTTGTCTTTATACATGAAGGCAATAAATCAAGTTTATTGGCACCATGAATAATAACTGTTATTTCAAAAATTGCCCACGCAAAATATTATGAAAACCGTATGTTGTTGTTATATGTTTCAACTTCTGTAACTGCAAAGAGCAAATGATTCTGCCCAGATATTTATATTCTAGGAAGCAAAGTAATCAGTGCAGATTAATTATGGTACCAGCATGCAACACGGATACAACCCAGTAGCATCTACTTTCATCATTCATCAACCACCGACAAGTACTCACCAAGAAAATATCTGAAGACGATATGCTGATCACCAATCCAGATAACCAGAACCCAGTACCAGGTAATTTTACCTCAAGCTGTGCCGGGAACCAAGGACCCTATACACAAATATATACCTAAACTAATGATTACCCAAAAAGTATCATCGACATGTCATTTCGTAAAACTGCATAAATACCCGTCAGATCTTTAGACGGCAACGGCCTTAAGATTAAACGTTTGAAACGCCAAAAATAAAACTAGAGTAAATCCCTCAAGGACTATGTATCTTAAGCCCCATATCAGAGACAATATGTTAACCAAGACAAAAGGTTTAAGTTTTGACTATCCAATTATTGTTAGATGTCACAAAACCAAACCATCCTCCATGAGATGAAGAACCAATCATAATCAATTTTTGTGGGAAACATAAACTGTAAGTGCTAAAGTTTTTCCCAAAAATGAAGTGTTCAGAGAAGAGAACCAAACAGCTATTACTATTTTCATCTCCCTGTTAAGCTATCAATAATTGTGAATCATTGAACTGAAAATCAAAGACAATGCGTCGAGCCAAGGCACTTAAATCAAGTTACAATCATGCCATAGATAACGTTAAGTGTCGTAACACAGCCCAAAGTCCAAATGAAAGATGGACTGAGCGTGAAAAATTTACGGGAAACACAGACTGTACGAGTATTTGATTTTCTCGGGCCAAACTGTATCGAAGAGATACCTAGCTAGAGACCAAGACACCCATTTCATGTAATCAATCCCCCAAGGGTTACATACCTAATAGACATCTCAATAAATCTACAACATCAACCCCTCGTATACGACGTAATGAACCACGAACGGACAATTTTGTGCATACAGTCATACTTGCGAACAACATAAACACTGTTCCAAAGAACGAGTGACAGGAAGGAAACGCCAAGAAGACAAACCATGAACAATTAGCCAATCCAGTAATTAATTAAATGGAAGCCCAAAGTAAGAGTGAAAACGAATGTGAGTAATATAGACACGTAGAATGATGAAGTAAGTGTGAAATCTTATGTATCTAGCTAATAACTTTAATCAACATAAAGAGCTTTTCATAAAATATGAAAATCAGTGTAGATTACGTTAGCTCAGTGTTGCAATCAGACATCAATATCAGAATCTATTAAAGTGTCAAACTTTTTCTTGCAAATTGTTTTAATTTTAGTGAGTTAAAATTTTATATGCGGTTAGATATTTTATACGTAGCTAGATGCTTTTTTGAAATCAAATACCTATCATACCAACATAGCGTCTGGTGGAAGCATAAATTCGCGTTAAATAACAAAATAATTACAAAAGCGGAACTTAACTAGTTGGAGACATATAGAAGTATTAGAACATCAGGTAAAGGAATTTTAATATTAGGTGAATGGATAGTAATATAATCGTGCCTATTTAACGTCAGGTAGATGTATAAATCAGCAATATAAGTAGCAAAAAAGTGCCACGTTAGGTAATAAAGCAAGAATTAATGCCGAACTTGGATTAGTTAAAACTAAGTAGAAGTATTATCATATCAGGTGAAGGAATAAAAATTTAATCGTGTCATTTTAGTGTCAGGTGAAAGTAAAGTCGAGTCTTAGAAAGGCAAAATGTACCATTTTCAGTGATGAGAAAATCGTATCAGGTGAAGGTAAACCTAGTGTTAGGTGGAGGAAATAATAATTACTATATAATCACATAACCTAATGTAGAAACTCTTTGGCCCCTTCGCCAAATCGAGTGAGTAGACCATAAACTTTAAAAGTGATGTTGTTACACGTATAGTCTAGTAGAGCAATCAAGTATACAAAAAAAATATATATGAATTTTTCCAAAGCAGAGCTAATTCAAGTAATAAGTACAAAATAAATTCTTTATAAAAAAAAAAAAACAAATTCGAAAGTGGGAGGAGCGTAACAACGATGAGGACATCGTTAAAAGTGGGATGGATGATATGTAATGGGATAGGTTCTCAAAAACTCCAAAAACCCCCAATTTAAGTTACCCAAATAAAGTATAAAATCACCCAAGATAAGAACCCGGAAAACTCGAGTAACCTACAAATCGAGCAAGACTCAAGCTGTCAATTTAACATAGTCAAACGAATGTATATAATTATACGTTGTAATTATATCTTGTAATAAACATTGCAAGAATCTTTCCCACAGAAAAATCCAATAAATAAATTCGCCCAGGTGTCGCCAATAAACGCAATAAATATCATTTTGACCAAATCTTATATGACAGCCAACGTATAATGCAATTTGAATCTTAAGAGCTCGAAAATACCAAACTGTCAAGAGACTAAAATTTATAATACGAAAAGGTAGTCACTCAAGATGCAAAATATCTCTGTTGCATTGTTCTGGAAACTAAGTTTAGAACTAGCAATCTCAATGTAATTAAATCGTGTTAGCTTCTACCAATGTTCACAGAAATAAATTATAAGTCTTCTGAAAATCAAGAGACACCCTGCTGGGAAAATATTACAATGTAAAACTTTGTTCGTTCGAAAAAATTCCAAAGTAATACTTTAAAAGTCATAAATTAAGCGACACCTGCTAGCAAAATGTTGCAGTGTAAAATTTTGAATTGCTAGAAAAATTCCAGAGTGACATTTTAAAAGCCATAAACTGTAATTAAACCCAAGTAGCTCATTGGCGCAAGCCAGTCCAATAGTAATGTAGGACAATAGTGCAGCCAATAAGGACTGAAAAAATATACTTCTAGCAACGCCTAAACGTAACCTCGGGCATAGTTGCAGAGGATAGATAGTGAGAACTTAACAATTTTGCGCCAGTCTTACAGGATTATTCTATGAGTCTCTTACAGTCGTTTGGGAATTTATGAGCTTCCTTTTTTGAGTCTTAGAGAAGTGACACAGCTTGCCTAACCGAGGATCCTCTTATGATATGTGGGTATGTTCGAACTTTTTGACAGTGCATTAACTTTTGTATAGTATTACTCCAGATAACAATCTTGTACCAGTGTGTTGTATTACAAGTGAGTTGATATATCCGAAGCCTTGCGATAATTATGTGAGTAACAATAAATGTATTACTTTCTTATTTTATTCTCTCTATGTTAATATTTCTCAAGTTTGTTAGTCCTTGTGGCTCCACTCGCTCCTAAGGGAAACTGAAACTTATCAGTCTGATTTCGATTCAGTATGGCCGTTAACATAAGCTCCCTACACGTACTCCTAGTTTAAGCTCCCTCTCTAGCAGTTCAGCCTCCACTCAGTTAAGCCACTCGCGAACCGTCAGCAAAGAGCTTAACTTAATTTCCCCATTAAATTAAACAGTTGATATAAGAACAAGCAATTTTTGTTGAGACCCCTTAACAGAAGGTGTTCTCAAATAACAAAACTAGAATCCCCCCCCCCATTAGAATGGGGGGGGATACTTGTTCCATAGTGGACGAGACTTAGCTCTTGAAAATTCCCCCCAGTAAGGAATATAATATAGTGAGTCACACATTTTTTCAAGAGCTAAGTCTTCTCCACTATCGAACAAGTATACTTAACTGAAGTCAGCAAGGCGATAATGAACTTATATATGATTAATTCAAGGGTAATTTCAATGACAATCGTGCGGAAGTTAAGTTGTGAAGGAGAACAAGCGAATAAATTGTAGCATCTGTAAAGCGCTACTGCCCTTTGCTCTGAGGAATGTTTCTAAAAACCATAAATCATAAGGTAAATCAAGGCTAATTTTTTAAATTCTCTCCTTGAATCGAGTTCCGACAGACGGAAAACCTAATGAAGATTAACACGATAAAATGCCAACGAAAAGGAACCACAAGTGAAATGGGTAATGTTCAAATCAAAATTACGAGTCCCCCCCCCTTTTTTTTATAGTAGCACAGCCCACTTGTGTGGCACGTCCGTGGCATAACGTATAGTGCCGCGAGAAAAAAAAAAAAAAAAAAAAGATAAGAGAAAATTCGGCGAATACTTTTTAGGATCATCTTAAAAATAAAACATATACATGTTAAAATATTAATAACCCCAAATCTTCGCCATGTGGCACAACCCCATTCACAAAAAAAAATGCGGAAACGTAACAAATGCAAAAAAAAAAACAGCTACAAGTAATTATTTGCGCACTTTTAGGCGAAAATCGGGCCAAACCGCCGAGCCCTAATTAGTCACCCCCAGAATAGGGATAATGTGCCCTACGACAACCCAGAAGGATTATGATTTAAAATAATCTATTTTATTATATAACAAGACCGCCATATAGGACAATCCCTTGCGCTTAATGATCTTTTTTTCAAGAAACCCTAAATAAATAAGGCTATATACAACACATTTTTATTTGCTTCCACTTTTCTTATATTAGCATTTAAAATAACTTTATAATAAAAAAAAAAAAAAAATTTTGTATATTAGGTTGAATTATTGAACCCAAATTATACTAAATCGGTTTCTACCCTTCAACGAATACGCTAAAAAACGTAAATATATCTTAATTTAATTTAAAAAAAAAATCCCAAGAAAAAAGAATTACAGATATTATAAGTAACATTATAATCAAATTTTTGAGCCCCCCCCCCCCTCAGTCGGGCGGCATCTTCGTGGCATCAAAATATAGCAACAACGAAAATATTTTAATTTTCATTTGAGAATTATAAAGGAATTAAGTTCATATGGCCTATGACAAACTACGAAACTCTCAAGTGATAACGCCACGTGGTGGATACGTGAAAAGCATTATAGACTAGTGAGTGTTTGACGAGCTATGTGCCGAATTTGGACTCCCAAATCAGTATCCTTTTGAGTAAGGACTATACAGCAAAAATTTACTTGATGATAAGGCTTCAAAGGCTGTATATTTGGAAATCAAGTTAGAACTCAATTTTCAGTGGCGTTAACACCGCCACGAGAACAGAATAAGTTGACACCTGAGAAGTAAATAAGTTTACCTTTAACTCGTGCAAGCGGTAATTTTACTTTAACTAACAAACTTTCGTATCCCATCAATTTAACATTGTTTTAGAGTATGCTAAAATAGGGAATTTATCCTTGCGTAATTTAAAAGTAATTAAGTAAATAGCAATGCGCGACTCTACACACAGCTCGACGTGAACCAAATAGCAACAGTAAATAGCTACCGAAACAACAAATTAGATATGAGCCGCATTCGATATAAAACGAATCAATCCCCTCAATTAAGTATGTAGAAAGCTACATAAATAAATTAATAAATATTTTAATCATAGTAGACGGAACTAAACAAAGCAATAGTGCTGTATAACGTAGTAGTAATTCATCATGCTCTTCGCAAGGTTATGAAAAAAAAAAAAATTTTCTTCTGAAAAAAATACCTAAGGCAGTATAAACAGACCCTTAATTAGAAATCGGTAGTATAACCATATACATTCACAAGGTGGCAATAAATTTTTTTTTGTATGAAAAGCGACCCGCAAAAATTACCTCAAATTAACCCTACCAGAGGGAAATAATGGGACGACAAAGCGACCGTGAAAGAATGTAAAGTGAAAAAGGAGACGCAGTTTGATGTGTGGGGAATGCTTTTACTCTGTACGCCTTCCCTGTTGATTGTTTGGGGTGGGCGTGCAGGGTGGAAGTCTCTCTTGCGAAATACAACCAGAACAGAAAGAAGAATGCCATAAAAAATAGAAAAATTAATTATGCTATCAACAAAAAACTACCCTACCTAACCCCCACCATTAGAGGAAATGTGAAAACAGTAGTGACCATACAAGAACATGAAAAAAAAAAAAAAAATGGACAAAAATGCCGATGCTTGTGTATAACTTTGACAGGGCACTGTAAATATAATTATAATATAAAATAACATATTAAAAACGACCCGGAAGAATTACCCGACATAGATTTTACTACTATGACATTTACTATAACAAAACTAACCACGCAAAAGAATCTACGAAGAAAACAAGCAAACAAGCCTTGTACATGAGACATTGAGTCCGGAAATTAGATGATTTTAGAACTAGTTTTCGGAGCTTAATTCAGGAATTGGTCGTGGAGGACTGGTTCCGGAGCTAAGCTTCGGAAATTACTTCCAGTCCCGACATCTTGTTACTCGTTGGATCAACTTTTGGAAAAGTAATTTCCTCCGCATTTCCTCTAAAATATGTTTCGTTAAGAAAAACTTATACCAAGGGGAATGCAAAAGCACTATTGAAAATTAAATAACAAAAAAAAGGGGGCCAAGTAAACAACACATATTACAATGAACCATCAAATCGATAGCGTTAAACGACGCGCCGCGTAGCCAACTACTTGATTATCTTAATTATTACATAATCATTAATATACCTCAAACCACCATAACCAAAATTTTTTTTTTACTATGTAATCCCTTATTTAATGATAAATTTTATATATAATCACGTTTACAGATACTGTGCGTGAGTAACCTTCAACCACTGGTTAAGAGAAACGCCGGAACACGCAACCTTACGGTATGTGCTTATACTAAACTTAAAATCTAGTTAAACAATCATAGTAACCATGATAAAATACCCAAGCCATCAACAATTAAATAATCGGAGACGGGAAAACACAATCACATGGAATCTTAAGATAAGACATAGCGTAGACAATATTAATGCTCCGTTAAGGGAATGGGCACATATTGACAATTGAATGAAAGAAGAGGAACTTATTAAGGCAGTAGAAAATCTTGTCTGTCCAAAACTATGTTATCTACTAAAATCTCAAAAAACTATGTTGGAACCAAGAATACTCCTAAGGTTAACGGCAATCCTAGTGTTACATAATTTGAGTGCACGCGCGCTAACACGAACACTAGAACACACAAAACGAAGTGCCAATCTGGCCTTCAGAATCTTAGTACAACCCATCCCAGCAACAAAGCTTAGTTCATTGTCTAAATATATTGCCGACAATATTTGGTACGATCAAGATGATACTAATATAACTACAATTTGGACCCTTAAGTTTCTCTCCATATTAATAGACCAAGGACATATGTTAAAAGGTGAAAGCTTTCTTAAAATCTTATACGTCAATTGTGTAAATAATACATATCTAAATCCGATAAATCCTTCAATGGGATCCGCAATTTTCCAGGTTACCCCAAGAGATTATAAAGACATAAAGAAAATAACCCTGAATTTCTTCCAAGATGAAAAGTTTGGGAGAAAAATAGTCCCTGGGTTAGACTTAACCGTGCGCGAGCAATTATGCTGTTGCCAATCGCACGTAAACTTAAGTTTCTCTGTAGTAAAGATAATAAATGACCCATTGTCATTATCTCAGCTGTGCCGGAAAGTCATTCGTCAACATATGCGAAGGAATGACATAACCGCTACTCTCGAAGGCCTGCACCTCCCAAACCAACTTTTAGTGTATTTAATGTACCTAAGCATACCTGAAACGGTAAAAATGACATAATGTTTGAAATACGATTTCTCAGCCCAAATGTTTCTTCATGGGAAGATTATCGACTTCTAGATATGCCTAGATCTCCAAATTCAAAGGCGGCACTGCCGGATGATGCACCCATATTGAAATAAAAACCCAACCTCAGTGGGAGAAACTGTATATATAAATAACCTTGTTAAAATGAATGATGAAAGAACCCTATAATATTACCTGAAGTGTTATAACCATGAAAATTGATCAGTATCAAAAAATACATTATAAACCAGTATTGTGTTAATATTTATGGAACTGCGAATTAGTGTAAATATCACAAGGTCTAAATACATTATCAATATATTGACAAAAAGGTAGTTTCTCGAGAATCTCTATACTTTTAAGACTATAATGCGACCGCAAAGTCGTTAAACTAGAGTACGGAACTTTAGGAATGATATTATGTTCGAACACACAACGAGCCAGGTGCAAGGTGGCACCGGCGAAAAAGTAGTTCAACTTCAACCTAAAGTTGCCTTGTTTTTCCACACAAAGTAAATATTCATCGTTGGTTAACATGGAACTTTAAGTAAGTTATGGTCGGACGAATTAGTAACCGATGTATTGAGGAAATGCCGGTGAAAAAGTAGTTTGACTTCGACCTAGAGTGTACCATAATCATAATCAATCTTGAAAAAATTATAAGTTAAACAAAGATCAATAGAAACTACCTTTTGTTTCAGAATAATGGCCAGGGCAATTATTGACACAGAATTCATATCCATTAAACATGCCAAAGAAAATGTTATATACTCAGCGGCAATGATTATTGTGGATAAATCAGGGGAAGAAGTCCTTGCGAAAAAAATGGGATGTTAAGTACGACTTAAGAGAATACAACATAGGATCATATATCTTCGGATTACGTCTATCAAACACGCCCAAATATAGACCAGCAAGAGGCAAATTAGGAATAAAATATAACGGCAGAAAGGGCAAGTACCTTTATTTAGTTCAACATGAGAAAAGAAAGTTGCAAAAACTATATAAAATCAAGTACTGGTATGTTTAAGGTCCCTTCCAGACAGACTTATTACTTCTTGACGGATGTAGAAATCAAAAACTAGTTTATAAAATTGAAGAAAACCCAAATTGTGTAAAATATCAAGGTAAACATGACCCCCTCCACGAAATAGAATATCACAAACAGTACTGTACAATCCAAAGAGTGCGCTATATAGAGCAACAAGAAACGAAATTGTTTTTAAAAGAATTAAAAATTATCAGTCAAAATCAAAAGTGATCAAGAAAACAAAAAAGCTGAAACAATCAAATAATTAAAACCCAATTACTCTTACGTTAAAACAATTAAATTTTTACGTGAAAGTAATTAAAATACCTATCCCCTCCAGCTTAAGAATCAAAAATCCGAGGACCATAAGCAGGGTAACGAATTGAACGACAACATCTCTTAATCTCACCTTGTTTCCTTCGGAAAACAAAAATTATTATAAGATAGTAAAAATATCCTGTCAAGTTAGTCTCTTGTGGCCCCCCCCAAAAAAAAAGAAAGAACAAATCAAAAAAATCTGAGTCCTCGTTCAATAATAAATCTAGGAAGTGTTTGTATATAATGTCTAATGAAATATAAATTCCATAAACATCAAAAAGGATGTGGATAACAAATGTCATAACAATCTTCATTTCTCAAACTATAGCCCAAGACATCGTAAAACACGGAATAATCTTCAAACATGAGAACTCATTGCTTGCAAGCCACAATGCCTGGAAAATATTTATGCAACTGGATCCTAAACCGTTTGAAACCCTGTTTCAACAGGTGAAGAAACTGAAGAAGAGCACCAATTAATTAAGAAATTCCATATTCCAGTTTTTAAAATCAAATACGAGCTTGCAGAACACAACAGACATACAATATCAGTAAGATAAGGGAAATCTACCCCCCCATTCGTCCCAAACTAGAGTCGAAATTAATATTGGACGATTTCGACAAGAAAATGGCAGAAATTGACAAAGCTCTAGGAACCAACAATATAGGAAACATAAGAAAAAGAGAATTAAGAAATGTAGACGGACTTATAAAAGACTATACCACAGCAAAATACACTGCCGATTCCCTCTTGGCAATTTCTAAAAAAAAAATAAACTCTATGACAGGAATTACGCTATGTTAAATGAATTACCGAGACTATGGACCTTCCTCAAGGAATTATTTCAAAATCATGCCGAACAAAATGTTACGAAGCGAAAAATATCAAAACTCACAAAGGAAAAGGATTACAAGCAAATTATTAACCTAAAGGAATTAAAATTCTCAAGTACACAGCAAAATAATAAGAATAAAAAGCCTACTAAAAGAAAAAGAAAAGCCACCAAAACAACCACGCCTACAGATGAGACTCCAGCAAGAGATATACAATCTTCAATGTCGGAGACCACGACAAGCACAGCCCCAGATATAACCACACTTAGCAAGCAATCACCTAGAATTTCGACTACAATAACTTATCTAAGGCCCACGATACTTACAAAATGGACGTGGTCAACTGGACCCATGTTTTACCGCACCCAGTCAATTGGCGTATTTACTATAGGATTAAGAGCAAGACTCCCAGTAAGGCATACAAAAATGCAAACGATAAAGGTACAGGCAATTCAACCAGAAGAAAAGGAAGATAAAACCAAAAAGGAGGAAGAAGATGATTACCCACACAAGAAGTGTTGGACAATAGACGGTAAACGTACGTGTGCTAGATTAGCAATGGCCGATGAACCAGCAAAGGAAGATATCGAACCATTACCTGAGCTAAACGAGAAAAACGCTCTAAGAGTATCAATTCACCAATCCTTCCTAATATTATATAGACAGAGACTGCAAGCACTATTTGAATTGTTCAATACAGAAATACAAAAATTAAAATAAAGTACCACAAGAATCTTAGAGGTATTTTTTTGAAAAAGCAAATGTCGAAGATCAGTTAGTCTTATACTAATCATAGGAGAATTAGCCTCACGCTTGTTTGGGCTTTCAACTGAAGAAGACCTAAATATACTGAGGGAAAACGTAGGAAAACTAAATAACGCCATGAACGTAACATTACATGTCCAAAAAATACAGGCCAGCATAGACAATTACCAGAGAGACGAATTTGATTCACTCTCAAAGAAAATATCAAAGACACTAAACATAATGAATTATTTGAAAAAAGAAGTAGATCTCTTGATTAAAGATTCAAGCCTCACCATGGCATCACTAGACATAGTAACTATGTCCTTACTTAGCCTGGAGACTAATGTTAGCAAATTTGAATTTGCATTATTCGCCCTTACCGGCGGAACCTTGTCATACGACCTAGTGGATCCTTCGAACCTAAAAAATATCTTGGATGAAATAAAAACGCATTTAACGTTTGGACTACACCTACCAACAGAACCGGAAGTAGCAAACTTATTTCACTATTACACCAAGCTGAAGGTTCACATCACAGAGATAAACGCACTATTATTTGCAGTGGTAACAATCCCGTTAATAAATCAACAATCAATATATGACTTGTATAAAATTTCTACATTTCCAGCCAACATAGGTAAAACTAATTCGTTCATGAATATTACCCCCGAAGCGGATTACCTGCTAGTCGATCAAGATAAGAGGAAATATGCCTTAGCAAATCCACAGGACCTAAAGGAATGTGTAGCATTCAAAAACCTAGTGTGTCAAATAAAACTGCCCATTTTAAATGTAAAACCCGGATCATGTATGTTGGATATATTTTTAAAAGAAACTCAACAAGAAGAAATTCCCAACTCATGCGAAGCGTTAGTAGGTAGTAATAAAAGAGAAATATTCATTCACCTTAGAAATGATCTGTGGCTGTTTTCTGTTCCAAAAGAAACAGTTGGGACTATCTCATGTTATAATAACACGGAGAGAATCGACCCAAGCTACAGAACTGAACTACTATTACAAGAGGTGGGAACAATATCACTAACCCAAGGATGCCGACTGTTGTAGAAGTCAGCCACTTTGAAACCGCCCCTCAAAACACCCCGCACCAACATAATCCGTCCCAAGTTAAACAAATTCAATCCAGTCAATCTCTCGTGCACAATCCATAATATTGGGAAGGACTAAGTAAGAGCCATAATATGGTCAAAAATAGGGAATATCAAGGGACCCTTACCACTCACAAAAATAAAAGAAGCCTTAGACTCCCAAATTCCCCTATTTACCAATGAAGAACAAAGACTGACGTATGTAGAAAGCAGATATGGACTATTTTCGACAACTTTTTGCTGGTACACCCAATTGAAGATATTATTCTTGTTTATAATCTAATACTCTATAGGGATCGCGTTGAGTCTAAGTTATGAAGAAGTATTGAGACTAACACGGGGAAAACGAGAACAACCAGTTCGCAACGAGCCAGGTAAGATGCACAGCCTAAACCCAGAACTTCCTGATAACCCTTAAGGTAAAAAAAAAAGTAAGGGAGGACGTGATCGAGCGAGTGAGAATAGAGGTCCTCATTCGTGCCATGTCAGATCCCAAATTTTTCTTTTTTGTTTTTGCAGCCGCAGGGGTGCACATATTGCAAAAGATGTATATTTTAATCAGTTTGAATGTGCATAGACAATAAAGATTTGTAAATTTATAGTAACTCAAGACCTCTCACATAAACCATGTTGCCTACCTCGCAAATAATAGTATAATAGAAAGGCAGATATTGAAGTAGATGAGCGTTAAGTAATAATTAAAAAATGTATGGAATATTGAGTATGTGACAAACGCACGTATATACGTGTATACACATAGTCACCAATCTTGAAAATTTTATAGTGTTATTTTTTTTTTAAACATAATCGTTTTTCTGATGATCACCTTACTTATATGATAATAATCTAATGATTGCGGCAACATGCATGAAAGCATGAAATCTGCCCTTATTTTTTTGCGTTGCATCTAACTGTACCTGTACTAAGTTGATTTTATTAATACCATTAATAATAACTATTATTTAAAAAAATTGTCCACGCAGAATATTATGAAAACCATATGTTGTTGTTATATATGTGTTAACTTATGTAATTGTAAAAAGCATATGATTCTGCCCAGATATTTATATTCTAGGAAGCAAAATCGGTGCAGACTAATTATGGTGTACCAACATGCAACACTGATACAACCCAATAGCATCTACCTTCATCATTCCTCAACCACCGATAAGTACTCACCAAGAAAATACCTGAAGACGATATTATGATCACAAATCCAGATCACCACAACCCTGTACCAGGTAATTTTACCTCAAGCTGCGCCGTGAACCAAGGACCCTATACACAAATATATACCTGAATTGATGATGACCTAAAGAGCCGCCTCGACCAGTCGCGTCGTAAAACTGCATAAATAACCGTCGACTTAGACGGCAACGGCCTTAAGATTTAATGTTTGAAACACCAAGAATAAACCTAGAGTCAATCCCTCAAGGACTATGTATCTTAAGCCCCATATCAGAGACAATATGTTAACCAAGATCAAAAGCTTAAGTTTTGACTCTATCCAATCATTACTAGATGTCGTAAAACCAAACCATCCTCCATGAGATGAAGAACCAATCATAATCAATTTTGTGGGAAACATAAACTGTACGTGCTAAAGTCTTTCCCAAGATGAAGTGTTCAGAGAAGAGAACCAAACAGCTATTACTGTTTTCATCTCCCTGTTAAGCTGTCAATAATTGTGAATCATTGAACTGAAAATCAAAGACAATGCGTCGAGCCAAGGCACTCAAATCAAGCTACAACCATACCGTAGTTAACATAAAACGTAAAAACGTAGCACAGAGTCAAGATGACAGATTAACTAAGCGCGAACAGTTTACGTGGATCATAAACTGTACAAGCATTTGATTTTTACGTGCCAAATCGTATCAAAGACGAGAACCCACGCTGGCGACCAAGATATCCATTTCATGTAATCGATCCCATAAGGGCTACATACCTAATAGACAATTCAACAATTCCACGACATCAACCCCTCGTATACGACGTGATGAACCACGCACGGACAATTTTGTGCATACAGTCATACTTGCGGACAACATAAGCACTTATCCCAAAGAACGAATGACAAAAAGCGAAACACCAAGAAAACAAACCATGAACAATTAGCCAACCCAGTAATTAATTGAATGGAAGCCCAAAGTAAGAGTGAAAATGTATGTGAGTAATATAGACACGTAGAATGATGAAGTAAGTGTGAAATCTTATGTATCTAGCTAATAACTTTAATGAACATAAAGAGCTTTTCGTAAAAATAAATGAAAATCAGTGTAAATTACATAGGCTCAGTGTTGCAATCAGAAATTAATATTAAAATATGTTAAGGTGTCAAACCTTTTCTTGCAAATTATTTTAATTTTAATGTGCTAAAAATTTAAGTGTAGTTAGATATTTTAGACGTAGATAAATGTTTTTTTGAAAAGCATCTCAAATACATATCATACCAACATAGCGTTTGTTGGAAGTATAAACTAGCATTAAATAACAAAATAATTACAAAAGCGGAACTTAACCAGTTGGAGCCATATAGAAGTATTAGAACATCAAGTGAAGGAATTTTAATATTAGGTGAAGAGATAGTAATATAATCGTGCCTACGTAACGTCAGGTAGAAGTACAAATTACCAATGGAAGTAGCAAACATGTACCACGTTAGGTAATAAAGCAATTATTAATGCCGAACTTAGATTAGTTAAAACTAAGTAGAAGTATTAGCATATTAGGTGAATGAATAAAAATATAATCGTGTTATTATAGCATCAGGTGGAAGTATAGTCAAGTTTTAGAAAGGCAAAATGTACCATTTTCAGTGATGAGATAATAGTATCAGGTGAAGGTAAACTTAGTGTTAGGTGGAGGAAATAATAATTACTATATAATCACATAACCTAATGTAGAAACTCTTTGGCCCCTTCGCCAAATCGAGTGAGTAGACCATAAACTTTAAAAGTGATGTTGTTACATGTATAGTCTAGTAGAGCAATCAAGTATAAAAAAAAAAAGAATATAAATGAATTTTACCAAAGCAGAGCTAATCCAAGCAATAAGTACAAAATAAATTCTAAAAAAAAAAAAAAATCAAATTCGAAAGTGGGAGGAGCGTAACAACGATGAGGACTTAGTTAAAATTGGGATGGATTATATGTAATTTGATGAATCCACAAAAAAATATACATCAAAATTTCCCAATTAAAGTTACCCCAGTAAAATAACATCACCCAAGAATGTGAATTCCAAAAATTCTAGTAACCTATAGATCAAACAAAGATCAAGTGTTCAATTTAAAATACTGAAATAAACGTAGCTAATTAAACAAAAAATCTTTCCCACAGAAAATGTAACAAGTAAATCCGACTCCCCGTCTCCAAAGTATCCAATAAATATTAGCTTGACCAAATCTTATATGACAGGAGACTAACACCTGTGTTCGAATAAGAAGAGCTCGAAAATACCAAACTGTCAAGAAAGTAAGATTTACAATACAAAAAAAGTAGTCACTCGAGATGCAAAATATACTTGCTTAAGCTAACTGCATTGTTTTGAAGACTAAATTTAAAACTGGGTGTCTTAGTGCAATTAAATTGTATTATCCCTTACCAATTTTCAAAGAAATAAAATATAAGTCTTCTGAAAATTAAGCGACACCCTGCTGGGAAAATGTTACAATATAAAACTTTGATCGTTCGAAAAATCCCAAAGTGATAGCTCAAAAGTCATAAATTAAGCAACACCTGTTAGAAAAATATTGCAGTGTAGAATTTTTAGTTGCTAGAAAAATTCCAGAGTGACATTTTGAAAGTCATAAACTGTAATTAAACTCAAGGAGCTCATTGGTGCGAGCCAGTTCAATAGCAATGCAGGACAATAGTGCAGCCAATAAGGACCGAGAAAATATACTGCTAGCAACGCCTAAACGCAACCTCCGGCATAGTTGCAGAGGATAGATAGTTAGAGCTTATCAAATTTTGGCCAGTCTATTTGCAGTCTTTTACAGTCTATTTTCAGTCTTAGTTTGAGTCTATTTGGAGTCTTAGTTTGAGTTTTACACCAGTCTTCTAGCTATTTTTTTGACCATGATTGTGTTGTAACAAATTTTCGAAGTATACTAACTTTGAGATATTTCGTCTCAGTACAATTTGTTATTTTATTGATACAACCAAGAACTCTGTGACTATTATGTAAGTAACAATAAATGCATTACTGTTCTATTTTATTCTCTTGTGTTAATATTTCTCAGGCTCGTTAGTCCTTGTGGCTCCACTCGCTCCTAAGGGAAACTGAAACTTATCAATCTGATTTCGACTTAGTATGTTCATTAATGTAAGCTCCCTGCAGGTACTCCTGGTTTAAGCTCCCCACTTTAGATATTCAGCTTCCACTCAGGTAACCTGCTCATGCACCGCTAGCCAAGAGCCCAACTGAATTCCCCATTGAGTTAAGTAATCAGTAATTCTCTATTGGGAAATCTCAAAAGATATAAGAATTAGTCACTTTAAAACCCCCATTAGTATAAACTTTCATTATAGAAGCGGCCCCCTTTTCAAATTAACAAAACCCCCCATTAGACTTAAGGATTGTTCTGGGTACCCGGCTGACTGACCGTATTTCTAACACTAGGCGACACGAAAAATGAGGTTCACGACCACACTCGAGGGCTCTAAGGAACTAACGTGTGATGGGTCAAGTACACGGGGTGGTGATGTAGTAGGACAGATATAAAAGGAGAGGTCTGTTGGACGTCCCGGGCGCCCAAGCCCGCAGGTTCTAACTCTCCGGGGGGGGCGGATGTCATAAAGAAAGATTTTCAGGACAGGAGAACGGTGTGGGCGGGTGTAAAAA
>NC_142814.1:51952005-51976091 GCF_049724085.1 Artemia sp. Qi Xiang Cuo
TGCTGGAAAGTCCAGTGCCCCCTTCATAGAAATGTCCCTTCCCCCAAGGAAACATCCTCCATGGAAAGATCCTCCCGCGTAATAAACACGCGTCCGTGATCTTTCTTCTGGCAAAAAGTATAAAATTCCACATTTTTGCAGATAGGAGCTTGAAACATCTACAGTAGGGTTTTTTGTTACGCTGAATCTGATGGTTTTAATTTTTATTAAGATTCTATCATTTTTAGAGGGTGTTTCCCCCTTTTTTCGAAAAAAAGGGAAATTTTTTTAGGCTCGTAACTTTTGAGGGGTTAGACTAAATTTGATTAAACTTATATATTTGAAATCAGCATAAAAATACGCTTCTTTTGATGTATCTATTGGTATAAAAATTGGTTTTTTAGAGTTTCGGTTACTATTGAGTCGTTCCTTACTTACAGTTGGTTACAACGAACTGTTTGATTCTGGGATTTATAGCACATAATCAAGCAAATCGTGAAATGGGACGAAGGGAAGAGATGCTGCATTGTGGATACGCGTCTGCTTGGTAGTATCGGATGCTAATTAGGTTTTTATTCACTTCTGGCTAAGAAAATTTTAGTTTTAAAAATGTTGAAATATTAAGCTCAATGAAAATAGTAGATGAATAGCCGAAGTTGCATATTGTCCAATTATAGTAACGTCATGATAGTAACCTTTAAACAGATTTCGATATACGGGGCTTTTAAGATTTTCTGAAGCTTTAACTTATTTCTGGCATTGAAGTTATTGAAAACAGGAGAAACACGACTGAAAACGTTTAGTTCGATGGGAAATAGCATTTTATTTTCTTTTTCAAAGATGGAATAATGCCTAAATACTTCAGTTTTAGTTACAAAAATAATTCTTAAATTTTAGGGCTAAAAATGTAAACACCCGAATTCACGTTAATTTGTCATCAGTGTCATCACTTATGATTAGTTTTCAAGAAATTACCAATAGGGTCTTGATGAATAAAAATGTTAACTTTTCATTCGCTTGGTTATAAGAAATGAAAGTTTTGTTCATACCTTTCCCAGGACTTAACTACAGTACTAAACATGAAGCGGTATATAAAGACCGTTTGCAGCTATGTCGATCTCAGGCGGCCTGGTGCTTCGGCAAGTTACCTTCCGCAGTTTTACTATGTAAATACCATGAATATCTACAGATACCGTTGGAAACATTCTTTTAAACGTTGTTTTTTTTTTCGCAGAGCACAATGTTGAACTATAGAATTATCTTTGTCATAGTTTAAAATAAACAAAGCAGGGAAATTAAACACTTGTCAAACAACATTGATAAAATCAAATAAAAAAAAGAGAAAATATGCAAAAATGATAGTTACCAAAATAGAGGGTAAGTCAAGGGTAAAAATAATGTAAAAATATATAAGTAATATTATATTACTTCGTGAAGTATGGAACAAATGAGTTGAGACTTCTGTCAGTTTTTACAGTTGTATGGTCGACCAGCTTGGATTCTAAAGCCTTTCGTTTACAGTAGGCCTATCTGGTGTCAGACATAATTCTAAAGTTTCTCTATAGGGGACGAAGATGTAGACTTATTTAGAAAATTGGACACTTTTCATTGCCGGTATTTCCACATTTTTATTAGGCTAGGCTATTAAATTGCGTCGTAGAGAAGCCATATTTCCTTTCTATTGTCTCCCTGCATTCCATTGAGACTTTTATCTCTATGATGGACTTCGGAAACGTTTTCTGTGTGATTTTGAGTTTTTATTTTACTATTCCGAGTTTAAACTGAACTTTTTGGAAATGTGCAGTTTTATTTCTTGTTGTAAATTATATTTTATTAAGCCAGGGGGGATATTGGTTGGCCTATGTGTGGATGAAATTACAGTTAAAAAAAACTTTAGCAGTGTATTGAACAGTTGTTTTATATTGCTAAATATTAAAACTAATCAGGTTAAAAGATTATTTCTTTTTAGTTAGAGTAATAATATATGATTACTTTTCAAATAAAAACAGTAACAAAGATTGTATACTGGTATGAATCCAAATGTCTTATATTTTTTATTTTCTTTGGAATGGGTTGTGAAATAGCTGCATTATAAGAATACCTTTAAAAGCTGTTATTACCAACATACGTTAGTACTGGCCATAGATTGCAAGCATATACTAGCCTGTTCTCAATCCACCCTTCAAGTCTGTCTGGTCTGTAGACACAGGGCCGGATCGACTAGTTGCGGGGCTCTTTCTACATATTAAATATTTTGTAAAATTCAAATTATATGCAATTCATAATTCTATATATTGACTATCATTATCACTTGTCTTGTATTGAGGCTGTTGCCGCAGTGAAGGATTTACATCCTTCTTGACTTTATGCCTTTCGTGTAACCTTTGGCATAGTTGTTTGTATCTCGCAATATTTCTTCCAAGAGACCCATTAGGTTACGAGAGATCCCATAGTTTAAAGGATGTGCAACGCGTTCCCGGGGTCTAAGAGCTTCATCGGGATCTAAAAAGTACTTTTAGCCATATAAAGGTGATTTAAAATCACATTCAGGGGTCTGTAATAGATGTGGTGCTAGATTAATTTTACAATAAGCTACGTTGAATCTGAAAACATTGCGACTATTGATGATTCGATCATTGCTTACGTTGAATGAAGCTAAAGCAAAACGTTAGTTCGTTTTGCATTTGTTTTTGGAGCTCATTAGAGAGCAAGTGACGTCCTATAACAAGTCAAACCAATTTATTTGGAAATTAAGGCGGTGGCAATGCAGTTCGACCAAGCAAGCAGCAACGTCCAATGAAATCACCTTTGTTGGCTACTTTTTCGGCAAGAAAATAGAGGACACCCTAATGAATACATACAATGTTGAAGGGTGCCGATGACTTAAAATTGACACTTGCGTCGTTTGCGGCATCGTTGTGTGTTTGTGCTCAGTTTCGCACCACAGTTTTTTGGCTTCAAAGATTGCGATGGCGTTGTTACTCTGACGAAATATTTCTATCTTCTTCACTTTCATTTTGGAATCGTTCTGATTCTCGTAATGTAATGTTAATAAATACGAGAATCAAAGCGTTCTGATTCTCGCTTTGACTTGTCTTTTACAGCACAGTTATTTGTTCTTCTCTTTCATTTTTGACAGGTTAAGATACTTGCTTCCGCGTGTCCGTTAGCCACACAACTCATTATTCTTCGCTGACACGCTCTGATTCTGCCTGTCACTTATCTTCTAACCACATATTTCTTTGATCTTTATTTTCATCTTCGATTCGTTCTTATCCTCGTTGTCACATGTCTTGCAACCGTATTTTCTTGTTCTTCAGTTTCGTTTTTGCCTCTTTGTCTCCTTATGGCCACCATAACGATCTCAGCCTTATCGATTCTGTTCTTGACGATGGTTTTTTTCTAGATACCGATGGTCAATCCATGAAATTTGTGCTGTTTCCACGTAGAGTTTGCGATTCAGCTTTCTCTAAGCTCTATTTTTTCTTTCCATTTGTTGTTTTTCAGTCTAATAACCCAACCATCATTTTTCTTTCGCTAGAGGAAAACTGTTACGAACTATATATAAAGTGGCGATATGTTACTGCCCGTTTTGAACTTCCTAAGTTCTTAATTTTGTCTGTCTATTTTTTCAGCTTTCATACAAATAAATTTGTACTTTTTGATGTATGCTTTTATTCACTTCAAGGTAATTTTATGCACTGCTACGGGCTCCATGGCACACGTCACTGAGCCGGCCCCCCATAGAAAAGATTCTAGTCGAATTTCTAAGCAACCATTAAGGACAAATTTAACTATTCTTCAGAAAAGATCGTTCACTACATACAGTTTAAAAATATACAGACTAAATATTTCAAGTTAGGAAGTTTTATCTCTTAGGTTATAACTGAACCCCAAATTCAATCTTTTCTTTAATTTTTGATTGATACAGGGCTATATTTACAATTAAATATTAAATTTTAATAATGATTACAAATTAGGAGGTGTTATCATGCGCATCTTTTCTGCACCTTACTTAAAAGAAAACAAATTTGCTATGCCGTGGTATACTGCTGTAATATTAAGTATGAAAAATTTATGTGAGAGAGGAAACTGAAGTTTGAAAAAAGCAACGCCATCTAACGTTACCCAGCAAAATAATAAAGTGAATTGTAGAAATCTTAGAAAAAGAGATCGATTAGCTTTTTTCTCTTTTTTACTTTTAATTCATTTCATATTGGACTGAAGGTAAAATTGCGCTCTTGCAATGATATGTTCGGGTACATTTGTAGTTTTTAATTATCCTATTTTCTGCGAAATAAATTGGCCTAAACCGTTTTCCTAGGCAGCGCAATAGCGCTGCCTAGGTCCAATGCAAATAATCAGCTTACTTTCTGAGAATTTCAGTGTGAATCAAAACTAATTTAGACTTTTAATTGAAATCGAGGTTTCGGCGAATTAAAATTAAGCCTATTTTGAAGTTTTGTAGCTCTGCTAGGTAGCTCTATGCTGTCTGTCAGCGGTGCTGCAATTTCTAGTTCCTATTAAACCTAGGTTGAAGCCTCACTCTTTCCCCTTTTATCAGTTTCTCATACTGTTTGTACTAATATTTTTGATTGTGATTTAATATCCATCTGGTTGGGCTTGAATTTTTCTTTTCATTGATATTTAATTGTCTTGAGCCTAGATCAATGCTTTCTGATATGGAGGTGGTCATTGTTTTCAATGAGAAGAAAATTATTTGTTGTTCGGTTTCCAGGATCTGTTTGTGATTTTGCTTATTAATCTGTACTATGAACATGTAACCATTCATAATTTATCGAACACGTCTACACGGAAAAATATGAGGGGCTTTCGGTTTTACTCGTAAAGAGCTAAGGCTTTTATATTTCTTGGCTGTGTAGATATAAAGTTATACTTTTTAATACAGTAGGAACAAGTTCAAGCTTCTTTTTTCTGATTAGACCGTAACGTACCTATAAACTATAAGCTAGGAATTTCAGATTTAACGGGAGGTAATTTTCATCTTTCAAAAATGTATTCGACTAACTCTTAACACTACGCTTGGAAAGATAATTTCGACGAAGGTTTTGGAGTATTGTCGTGCTTGCATCCTTCCAACGGAAATGTTAGCTTCAGGAATGGATAGAATGAAATATTAAATAATTCAATGAAGAAAGTTTCAACCGGCACTAGCTGTGTACTGCTTCTGCGACTGCCGCTAATAACTCACTGTAGTGCGAAGGCAAACATAGCTGCGCGCACACCACATCCATCTAATATATTCAAAACCTCATTCTTTACTCTCTCCCATAAAGTTCCAATTTTCTTAATTCTTTTTTACGGCATCTTCCTCACCCGGTTCGGCGACGGTCTGCTTTTCGTCTGACCCGAGATGGATGGCCAAAAAGCACACTCTTAGGCAATAGGTCATCCTTGATACGTAAAACGTGGCCTTTTCTAACCTTTCTTTTATTGTTGCCCTAAAAAGAGGAATCGACCCATATAATTCCTACAGCTAAATATTTGATGTTTGGTCAGTCAAAGGAGTACCTAAAATTTTTTAGATAATTCCTCTGTAAAACTGTTAACAGATCTTCCTCAGTCTTTCGAAGTACCCACGCTTCAGAGCCATACTTGACCAATGTCGTTGCCGTGGCTGCCAATATTCTAATCTCAGTCTGCAGGTTTATCTAGCTTTCCTTCCAAACTATTTTTCAACTTTGAATAGAACAAACACTGGGGCTTGGCTATTTTAGATTTTTTATTATTTTTTTTTTTTTTTGCAGCATCTTCACTGGATCCACCATCTTTAGTAATTTTCTACCCTGGTAAGCAGGGGCGAATCTCCAGTATTTTATTGGGGGAGGGGGGGGGGGTTGCAAGAGGGGTCCTTATCTTGGTAGTCAAAGGGCATGGGATGTATAATATTTTTTCTCCACATTATTTGGGGGCAGCTGCCCCCCCCCCTTGCCACCCCCAAACGACGCCCCTGCAGGTAGGTAGAGCTATCCATTTGATTGATTTTCTTGTTACCTAATATCAAATCTTCGCTCTCATTTATTCATAGTTGAAGTGACTTGGTCTTCTTACTATTAATTTTCAAACCTTTCCTTGCACACTGAACTCTAAAACCTCCAAAATGCATTTGTTGTGCTAACATTTTTATACCAAAACAAAGAAAACCAACAATAATTATTGGTCAATCAAAACCAAGTGCCATGCTGCGTCTACTAGACTACAATTTCCTTGAGAAGTACTCCTCAAGGTCATACAGGCATAGGTAGGCTATCTTATAGAGTTTACACTAGCTATATAAGTATTTTCAACTACTGCTAATACTATTAACAACTCGCCGCAGCACGAAGCCGCCTGAGGCCAACTAACTCTGGTATTTTCAGCTAAATCTGTAAAAAAAAAAAATGAATCTTGAAGCATTTCTTTGACCAATAATTTTATCCTTCATTTGCCGTAATCTTTTCATGCGTCAGAATCTCGAATCTTTTCATCGGCTTAAGAAACTCAATTTAGTGGTAAGAAGAAATCGTCTGGAATAAGTTTAATGTAGTAATTTTATACATTCCAGAAAGAGCTATACTATGCTTTAAATATGAAATCGGGTTTAAAGTTGTAAAAAATAGAAATAATGAATGGAAAGGAATTATGAAATAGCAGCTTTCACCAGCATTCGCACAGTTATTGATGTTCTTGCTAGGCTTTGCGCTGAATATTTTCAGAAACTCGTGTAATTGTCTCTTGATACTCTCACTTAGTTCTTAAGGGTGAAACCGTACTCAGGAATTGATCAGGAATCTTCTTGCCCATTTGCAAAATATTTATTTGAGGCTGTAAGAAGCTCTAAGGCAATTTGGAGATTACCTGATCTTCCATGGTTACAGCCTAACACCAGGATTATGTCTGATGGCCCCATAAGGTTCCTTTGGAAAACAAGACGCTTTAGTCTTGGAAGTTTGGAAAGTTAGGGTATAAACAAAGAGGTTACCTACTAGGACTCTTTAAGTCTATTGAGCAAAAAATACAGTCTGACTTCTTTAAATTCTACTAAGACGCGTAAACATTATGTGTATGCTGGCCAGAACCCCACTTTTTCCCCTTTAAAGTGACTTACACTTGTGAACTTGGTTCTAAAGGCTTCAGGATTATGTTCTCTATCGACGTGTATTAGTCAATAGAGAATTCTGAAAGACAATCTACTTAATTTTACTGTTTAATGACGAAAAGACGGCGAATAATAACGTCCATGCAAGGTAACGTGAAAAGCCTGTTTTGAGTTTTCTAATTCAATGAAGCTATATAAGATAAGAAATAATTATTAAGAGAAAAATATGATATATTTTGTACACTCAATTAAGTATAAAATATGGCACAGTTAATGAAGATAGACAGCACCCTCTTTGTCTAACTCAGAGGCTACATATAATACACTTTATTAACGAAACAAGGATAATGCATGGTTACTTCAGTGTGTTATAAAATTTCATTTTTTCTTTCTTTTCTGTCTATCTCCTCACTTCAATCCCGGTCTTCGTCTTTCGTTTTTTTCCTCTCTTTCTTCTTACTAGACTAAATGATAAGCTGCCTGAGGGCGACGCACTGGGAAATACTCCTTTCCAAGGAATGTTCTTTAAGCTTTTATGTTTTTACTTTCGACAACTCCCAAGAGAATCTAATTTCGAGCGTCAGAACTTTTCTTACCCCAGCGGGCTTTTTAGTATAACCATGCTGTAGATGCAGTCTCTGCCCATCCAGAGGACATTTTCAAGCCATCTGAGCAGATCTTATGCGACAGCCGTGTTTTGAATTGGAATATCAAGCCCTATGCCTGGCTTCACCCTTAAACAGTTCTTCTGAAAAGTTTGAATGCATATTAATATCTTCCTTGTGTGAATTTTTTTTTTAGTTCATGTGTACTGTGGAACTATATATCCACGAATAGACACTATCTTAAAATTCATTATCAGTTAGTAAAAGAACAGAGAAAAAGGGATATGAAACACATTTCCTTTCTCCCAGTACATATATAAAAGGTGGCCGGCATTTACTCTCCTGGTGATTACCCCCCCCCCAAGAAAATACCCTCCCCCCCCTTCGCAGAAAATACCCCCCCCTGTGGAAAATAAGCCTTTCCAAGTTTGAGAATTTTATCTGAGTTTTATATTCTTTTATTTCAGTAGGGGAAGGAATTTTGGTGCTTGTGTATGCGCCACTCACTCAAGTTTACGCTGTGCAAAATTCGAGAACACACCGGTTTTTTCATCAGTTTCTTCGTTACTTTAGAAATAAATTTGGGCTCCAGATTTACACATAAGGGAGGGGGGGGGGTAGAGTATAGTGGGTCTGCATGCAAAATGTGTTTGGTACAATTATTCTGCATATTAGAGAAAGATAGATCCGTGTGTTTTAAAGACAAATATGTGACCATGAACACAGTAAATTAACACAAATGAAAGGCACAAATAACGTAAACTTTGGTCAGCGATCATGATAAAACACTTAAATGAAGCACTGCATTAACTTAATAATAGTACTTAATACTTGGAAAAACGATCATTGGAAAAAGTACTTAACACTTGGAAAAAAAACCCACTTAAATGAAACATTATATTTACTTTATACTGGGATTTTTTTTTATTATTTAACATAATTTTCAGACACCTCGCTATTCTTCTGTAATTTTTAAGTGGCCATATACCTAGAAAGAATTGTTTTTTTACTTCAAACTGTCCAAATACATTACCCCCCCCCTTATGTGCATATATATAGCCCAAATTATATATTTGCCATATATTCTGTCATTTATCTTTGTCTTGTCTCGCGCTAAGCTAAAAAAAAACTAACGAAGACACCGGTTTGTTCTCGAGTTTTACACAGCGTAAACTTGAGTGAGTTGCCCATAATACACAAGTACCAAAACTCCTCCCCCTTTGGATATTAAAAAAATAAAACTCAAATAAAATTCTCATATTTGAAAAGCCTTCTTTTCCAGGGGGGGGGGGTATTTTCCGGGTGGTGGTGAAGTATTTGGACAGTTTGAAGTCAGAAAATACTTCTTTCTAGGTATATGACCACTATAAAATTAAAGAAGAATAGCGAAGTATCTGGAAATTTTGTTAACTAAAAAAAAATCAAAAAAAAATCCCAGTATAAAGTAAATGTTATGTTTCATTTAAGTGTTTTTCCAAGTTTTAAAGGTTTTTCTTTCAATGGCCGTTTTTCCAGGTATTAAGTACCATAATTAGGTTAATGTAGTGTTTCATTTAAGTGTTTTGTCATGATTGCTGATCAAAGTTTATGTTTTTTGTGCCTTTCATTTATGTTATTTTACTGTTTTCATGGCTGTATATTTGGCTTTAAAACACACTTATCTATTTATCTATCTAATATGCAGAATAATTGTACCAAACACATTTTGCATACTGACCCGCTACACTTTATCCCCCCCCCCCTAATGTGCAATTCTATAGCCCAAATTTACTTCTAAAGTAACGAAGAAACTAACGCAAATACCGGTGTGTTCTCGAGGTTTACACAGCGTAAACTTAAGTGAGTGGCACATAATACACAAGTACCAAAATTCCTTCCCCCTAAGTAAATGAAAAAATAAAACTCAAATAAAATTCTCAAACTGGGAAAGCCTTATTTTCCAACGGGGGAGGGGTCCGGGGAGGGGTCCGGGGAGGTATGTTCTGCGGGAGGTTATTTTTTTTTGGGGGGGGGGGAGGGTGATTTTCCGCGTGGGGGGGGGGTAATCGCCGGGAAGGTAAACGCCCAGAACCGTATCAAAAAGGTTGAGATAACATTCAAGCTTTTTCACGGTTTATCCCATATATTTCATGCAATTCACACGTGTCTTGACGTTTCAGATTTAGTCCCCCTCCTCCCTGAAAGATTCCTGAGTGCATATACGCTTTCCCAAATATCATTTTCAAAAATCATTACTCTGCTACTTTGATTCCGTGAAACATATTGAATGATTATTCTTCAAGGCACGCATAAATACAAATTTCATCGGAAACCACGTTTTTAAAATGTGTGATTTGGCTCAACGCTGCGATACGTAGTTTCTTTTTTAGAATATAATTCTAAAATAGCTTTATGCTTTAATCTTATAATAGAAATCATTTTAAACACCTATATTGCTCAGAGCATTGATTTTAATCCCTAACTTTCAGTGGCTAAATCCGTGAAGGAGCCATTTGCCTGTAAAACTCTTGTTTGAAGCTCAATAGTCCTATTTCTTTTATAGCGCTTTTTAAAGCAGCATGAGGCCGTATTTCGAAGAGCATTTGTAAGTTGACGACTGTAAGCTGGGTAAATCACTGCATGGAGCCAATGGTGGCTCATGGCGAGGTGTACAAATGCATCGTGCAGTACCTGTAAAGGAAAATAACTCTTAGCTTGTTTTCTACCCTGTAAGAGAAATGATTCAAGTTTGCAATGACAAGCTTTTTTTGGTACTTGTATGCTATAGGATATAGAGGAGGGTTAAGATACGGAGTGGTCCCTTCACTTGTCCGATGTGCGGGGAGTCTGAAGATTTAGAACATTTTATGTGTTATTGTGAAGAACTGAAGGTACTTAGAAGGGAAATTTTTGGGAGGGATGTCATGCATAGAATTTGTCTAGAAAATAAAATACGAAGTAGTTGCAAAGTGGATGTTAAGTATTTGGGAATTTTGTGAGTGTGGGGACGAGAAGTAGGGAGGGTTTTCTATTGTAGGGTTATTTTCAAAAGTGTTTGTACTTATTATGTTTTTTTTTGTGTTTTGTTGTATTTGTAATATCCATGGCGCATGGGGCTTTTGTGAGAAGTGTATCTATTAATCTATATATTTATATTTACATCTATACCCCTACCTAACATTCTTCTAATATGTTTTTCTGACGTTCAATCCTACTGAAATATACCTTAGTATGATAAAAATATAATACTTTTGAAGCAAATTTGGGCTGCATATTTGTACATTAGGGTGGGGGGGGGGTGAAAGTATCGCTGGTCTGCATGCATAATGTGTTTGGTACAATTATTATGCATATGTAGTAAGAATTGTTTTATAACTTCACACTGTCCAATACTTTATCCCCCACCCCTAATGTGCAAATATATAGCCCAAATTATATATTTTCCATCTATTCTGTCACTTCTCTTTGTCTTGACTCACGCTAAGCTAAAAGAAACTAACAAAAAGTCGGTTCTACAAAGCGTCAATGAATGAACTACTTGAGCGGTAGGGGGTTTATCATACGAATACTCCTTTTTTTTAGGAAGAGAGACATTACAAAATGCTTAGTTTATTTGGTATTGTTTTATTGTATAAAATTTGCTGCATTTTGAGCACACCAGAACAAATATTTGGGACTGAAGTACTGTGGGGCAGTAGCGAAATTTCACGGAAATTTAGGGTGGGGGCAAGTTCAAATCAAGTTCAAATTCCTTTGTTCAATAAAGACAAACAAATATACAATCCCGAAAAATCTCAAAGGGCCCAGTGGCTGAAATGATCCCCAAAATTCCAAAGGATCAATGTGTTAATCGATATCCAAGGGGTAAATTTGTCGTTTTTTTCAATCTTCCAATGGAAAAGCACCCAGAAAAGGCATTTTTCAAATACCTGGGATTGAAATCTAGAGGGGCACAGTCCCCCTGTCCCCTTGATTAACACTACTGCGGGGCAGTCAGCAATTATTGTTTCTCTAGGTCGGATATCATTACGATAATAGATTTAAGTTTTTTAAGAAATCAAATTCTATCTCTTTATCGTGGATTGAACTGAGTGGAAGGACGACATTGAAGTCCTAGGAAAAATCCCCGAAATTTAAAGCTAAGTCCTGGCGTAAAGAGACACGGTTAAAAATTTAGGGAGACGCTATCGAGAATCTTTTTTTTTTAATCATGGAATTTGCTTTGCTAGGCAAAACAAAATAAGTACTGGAGCCTGAAATACTGTTAGTCAGCTGGAAAGTCGCCAATGCTCTTCCTCCTGGCTGAATATCACTGCTGAACTATATTGACGGTTTGGCAGGTATCAGGCCAAGAGTGAAATGGTTCTATATAGGGAAGTGAGAATTTGCAAAGCTGTTTCTACTCGGTAATTGATGACTTGATTAGTTTTGAATACAGACACACTAAATACTGCTATCCAAAAAAATACGGCCTTTTTCGGCCAATTTTCCTGCATCGTCACTATCATGCGTAAAGATCGTATCTGACATTTTCACACTTCTGATATAATCGCCAAAAATCATGCGCTATACAGACAATCAGACAATGGCAGTTCTGGCTTCTCTTGTACCCGGAACAAAATCTTGATTAACACCCCTCTATCCTGCCTCCCCAAATATTTAGGCCAAATTTTTAACAAAATTTTCATTTATCAAAAATGTCATTTATTAACAAAATTTGAATACAAAATATCACAAAAAACATTAAAATTAAACAAATTATGTCTACTTACTTCTGTTTTCAAGGAATGGTAATGAAGATATGGGAACAAGGAAAATTTTGGATTGAATCTGCTTATACTTACAGCCAAACTTAAGCTCGAAACTACCACAAATCAGCATCGATAAATAAATGAAACCCAAAACGAACAGAAATTACAATAGATAACCGAGTCAATCTCAAAACGAGCAGGAATTAACATAATTTGGGCACAAAACCCCTATGCCTTCCCAAGGCCAGAATAAAATTTGCACTTTACTGAAAAAATATAAATGTTTTTACTTTTATAACTTCAATAAATCACAAATTTTTAACATTTTGATTACTAAATAACAGTATGTGTATATTAAGCTGACTGCACATTCATTTGTATTTTTTCAGTAAAGTGCATATTTTGTTTTGGCCTTAGGAAGGCATAGGGGTTTTGCGCCCAACTTTTGTTAATTTCTGCTCGTTTTGAGATTGACTCGGTTATTTATTGTAATTTCTGTTCGTTTTGGGTTTCATTTATTTATAGATGCTGATTTGTGGTAGTTTTGAGCTTGGTAGATTATTTGATTTTATTTTTGCTCATTTTTCGTTTAATGGAGTTCTTTACTTTTCTTTGAAAAACTTATTCTGTGGAAAAAGTTTTTTTTAATTAATTCCTGTTCGTTTTATATTGACATAGTCTTTTCAGGGAAAAAGGAAATAACACGAAATCTTTTCGTTTTTTAAGACTTTATAGTTTGGCCTGTTATTTGGATGCTGGAGAAAAATTTTAAGCAATTTTTAACAACATACACCATTATAAAAATCTGGATACAAATAGTACTGTTTAACTTAGTTTCATACCTCCTCTAGTTGACCTGAAATGGAAAACTTGATACCATTCGCAAAAAAATCCGTTTACTTTCTTTGATAGCTTGGATTCACTTACAGTATTTGGATTTGGTTAAATTTTAAAAGCCGCAGTAGACTCGAAAGCTGGAACATAACACCTTCAGTCGTTTTTGGGATACTGCTGAGATGCCTTAATGGGAATTAGAATTATCACAGTGTATTTTGATTTAATCTTAAGGCAACATTTAGCTTGTAAGCGTAATGGGCCAATGGGAGGGTGGGAGTGGAAGGGGGATTAGTTGCCCTCCAATCATGGGCCAAGTTGTGGGAGAGTGTCCTTCTCAAATAAAAGAAAGGTTGAGGTGGCTAGGGCACGTTGTGCGGATGAAGGATGAGAGATTGCCGAAGATTGTTCTTTTCGGCCAACCATCTAGGGAAAAACGGAAAGCAGGACGTCCCCGTGTGGGGTGGGAGGACGTCATAAAGAAAGATTTAAAGGAAATGGGAACTTCGTGGGCGGGTGTAAAAAGGGAGGCTTTGAATAGATTGGGGGGAGGAGGAGCGTGCGTAGCTGTGTTGGCCTCAGGCGGCTTGGTGCTGCGGTGAGTTGTTAGTAGTAGTAGTAGTAGTAGTAGTAGTCCTTCTCAAAAACATATTTTCTATGTGGAAATCAACTAGCCTACGCTAAACAAAATGGCTATCTGAAAATTCTAATTGGATGTGTTTGGGTGAATGATGGACATGGGGAGGGGGGCTAGTTGCCCTCTAATCAGTTTAGACTGTCAAAAAGGGCACTAGCCCTTTGAATTTTCAATCAAATGAGCCCCTTTTGAAGTTTCTATGACAACACCTTCTATAAAAACCTTGTATACCCCAGGACATAACTTAAAAACCTTGACCTGGGGGTTGTTGGGGAGTGTCCTCCTTAGAAACATATTTTCTATATGGAAATCAACTACGCTGAACAAAATGGATACATCTAAATTTTGATTGGATGTATTTGGGGGTATGATGGGCTTGGGGGAGGGGCTAGTTCCGCTCCAATCACTTTCGACTATTAAGAAGGGAATTAGCCCTTTGAATTTCCAATCGAATAGGCCTGTTTTGAAGTTTCTACGACAACGCCCTCTTGTAAATCCTTATATGCCCCCAGGGCATAACTTAAAACCCTTTCCCTGAGGGTTGTGAGGGAGTGTCCTCTGGGGTTAGTGTCCTCCTAAAAAACATATTTTCTATCTGGAAATCAACTAGCCTACGCTGAACAAAATGCCTATCTCAAAATTTTTTGAATTTCCAATCGAATGAGCCTGTTTGAAGTTTCCACGACAACGCCTTGTATAAAAACCATATAGCCTATGGCCCCAGGGCATAACTTAAAACCCTTTCCCTGAGGGTTGTGGGGTAGTGCCCTTCTCAGAAAGATATTTTCTATCTGGAAATCAGCTACGCTGACAAAATGCCTATCTCAAAATTTTTTGATTGGATGTGTTTGTGGGAGTGATGGGCGTGGGGGGGGGCTAGTTGCCCTCCTATCACATTCGACTATTAAAAAGGGCACTAGCCCTTTGCATTTCCAATCGAATGAGCTTGTTTTGAAGTTTCTACGACAACACCTTCTATAAAAGCCTTATATGCCCCCAGGGCATAACTTAAAACCCTTGCCCTGAGGGTTGTGGGGAGTGTCATCCTCAAAAACTTAGTTTATATCTGGAAATAAACTACATTGAACAAAATGGCTATCTCACAATTTTGATCGGATGTGTTTGGGGGAAAGATGGGCGTAGGGGGGGGGGCTAGTTGCCATCCCATCCCCTTAGACTATTAAAAAGGGCACTAACCCTTTGAATTTCCAATCGAATGAGCCTTTTTTGAAGTTTCTACGACATTGCCTTCTATAAAAACCTTATATGCCTCCAGGGCATAACTTAAAACCCTTGCCCTGAGGGTTGTGGGGGAGTGTCCTCCTCATAAACACATTTTCTATATTGAAATCAACTAAGCTGAACAAAATGACTATCTCAAAATTTTGATTGGATGTGTTTTGGGGGAATGATGAACGTGGGGGGGGGGGGCTAATTGCCCTCCAATCACTTTTGACTATTAAAACGGACACTAGCCCTCTGAATTTTCAATTGAATGAGCCTGTTTTGAAGTTTTTACGACAACGCCTTCTATAAAAACCTTATATGCCCCCAGGGCATAACTTAAAACCCTTGCCCTGAGGGTTGTGGGGGAGTGTCCTCCTCAAAAACATATTTTCTATCTGGAAATCAACTACGCTGAACAAAATGGCTATCTCACAATTTTTACTGGATGTGTTTGGAGGGATGATGACGTGGGGGGGGGGCTAGTTGCCCTCCAATCACTTTCGACTATTAAAAAGGGCACTAGCCCTTTGAATTTCCAATCGAATGAGCGTGTTTTGAAGTGTCTACAACAACTCCTTCTATAAAAACCTTATATGCCCCCAGGGCATAACTTAAAACCCTTGCCCTGAGGGTTGTGGGGGTGTGTCCTCCTCAAAAACACATTTTCTATCTGGAAATCAACTACGCTGAACAATATGGCTATCTCAAAATTTCAATTGGATGTGTTTGGGAAAAGGATTGGCGTGAGTGGGGGGGGGGGCTAGTTGCCCTCCGATCACTTTCGACTATTAAAAAGTGCACTAGAACTCTCGATTTCTAATTGAATGAGCCCCCTTTGAAGTGCCTATGGCGATCCCTTCTATATGAAGTGCCCTGCTTTAAAGAAAAAAAAAATATTAAATGTACAGTGTCAACATTGATCTTATATGCCCTCAGGGCATAACTTAAAACCCTTGCCCTGAGGGTTGGGAGGGAGTGTCCTCCTCAAAAAGATATTTTCTATCTGGAAATCAGCTATGCTGAAAAAAATGGCTATCTCAAAATTTTGATTGGATGTGTTTGGGGGAATGATGGGCGTGGGGGGGGGGGGGCTCGTTGCCCTCCCATCACTTTCGACTATTAAAAAGGCACTAGCCACTCCAATTTCCAATCGAATGAGCCCTTTTCGATGTTTCTACGACGACTCCTTCGATACAAAGTGCCTGGGCCTGGAGAAAAAAACAAAAAACAAAAAAACAACACATTGTGCCCACATCGTTCTTTACTTAGGCATCGCTAGCGCGCTTCCTATGATTGGTACTCCTATCATTTAAAAAAATAAAATTTTTCTGAATGGTGTATTCTTAAAACAAGCTTTTAGTGTCAAATATTTAGGTTTTTATCTTGATTGTAATTTGAGTTGGAAATTACACTGTGATGTAGTAGCAGGAAAAGTGGCAAGAGGATTGGGTCTTATAAGAAGGCTAAGGAATGAGCTCCAACCAAAAATTTATAATGTGGCAGATAATGTTAGCCAGTTCAAGGGTGGGTTGAAACGTTACCTTCTGGGAAGTCGTTAATGATTTAATGTTTTTTTCCGATTTTTATTTATTGGTGAAGTGTGAATATATATTAGTAGATTATAAGGATGGGAACGACCATCACATACAACTAGACCCCGGCTTCACGCCGATGAGGGAAGACCGGTGGTGGCGGGGAAAAAAACAGCATGCCGCGCCGCGCCACCGGTAAGACGCCGGCGGCGCGCCGCCGGCGCGACCAATGTTGACCGCAAACATTAATGTTTTCATCAGTCTTTCTCAAATCACAGCTTAAATTTACAACAGATTCGAGCCTATTCATGAGTTCAAAAATTCACAAGCCGCTGGCTGGAAACTGGTCTTCTTCGTTATTCATCAAGAGAAGTAGAAATCTGGTAGAAACGAAATGGCTGTGGCGTTTCAGAACCCTTGCATAATACGAGTAGTTGAAGTATCTATTAGCTATGTATTCTTAACATAAATAATTATCAAAATTAGTAGTTTTTTCATCGAGCATAGCTGCATATAAAACTTCAAAATACCGTATCACAAAATTCGTCAGTTATCTGGGTAAAAACTTTGAATTTAACTTTGAACTTTAAAGCTTAATTTTTTCATAATGCCCTTTGCCTATATCTGTTTTGTCACATTTATAACAGTTGAAATGGGCAACTTTTGTATTGTTTGTTTTTGATTTTTTTTTGCTCTCTATTATTTTCAAGAATATTTCTCGCATTAACAACTGGTATTCGATATAAATTTAAAAAAAATGCATTTTAAAGTTTTTTTTGGCTTCTTAATAGAAGATATGTCGTGCAAACTACGATTGAACTACACCTTTTTTATTGGCGTCGGCTGCTCTTTTGCATATCATTAATTTTTTTCTTTTAGGGATTTATTCCAAATTATACACTGATAAATACCTAATATCAGTCAAACTATGAACTGCATCTAAAATGAGTAAATTTATCAAATTGAAAAATACATGATGAACACTTCACATGAGAACACTTCAATTACAATGACACAAAAAACACTTAATAGTTTATTTGCTATGAAGAAAAATGAAGTGCCAGCTATTTTCTAAGGTAAAAAAATGAAAAAGCTCATCCGTTTTAAGTGTAATTAAATGAAAAAATATGCAGACTGAAATAGCTCCAGGAAGATGTTGAAATGTTCATCCTAGTTCGTCACCTACCCCCCCCCCATCTATAATACCTCCCTCCCCCCCCCCCCCCTCTGGATACCACCATGATAGGATACCGTCTCAGCTTTAATTAGAAAAATAATTTACTGAATAATTAACAAGGTCACTATATGGTTAAAAAAAACACGCAAAAAAACGTTAAACAGCTTAGTGTTCCTTGAAAAAAATTTGAGGGTATGAGTAAAGGGGTACAAAGACAACAACAAAAATGTCGAAATTATTCAGAAATACCTCAAATTATTGGAAAACTGAGTGATAGATACGCCATGGTATTCCATAAGATCCAAAGAATCGAATTTAAAGGGAGCATACACAAAAGCCAAATAAGGCCAGTAGCCTATGAGAAATCGCAAAATACCCAAGACAATGAGCAAGTCCCACTGGGGGGCCCTGAGTCAATAAAAACATTTCCCTGATTTCCCAGGGACATTATAATTATTTTCTTCCGTCTCTATTTTAAATGAAAAAAATAATTATCTTTTTGGCATCCCTGCTTTCAATTTGAAAAAAATGAGGTACTATCATTTAAAAAATGATAGCTCCCTATCCCCCTCCCCTATAGGCAATAATTTACATTTATTTATGAATCATATTTTTGGGGTAACTTCCGGTTCAATCTTTAATTCCCCAACCTTGTACATAGCTTAGTCTATAGCTAAATTTTTTCTCAACCGAAGACTGTTTGTTTGTTTGTTTTGTTTGTTTTTTTTTTTGGGGGGGGGGGGGTAAAAATGTTCAAGAAAGAAGATTATATTTTATATCAGGTGTTCAATAATTGAGTATTAAAAATTAAGAAAATCTTATCTAAAAACAGCAACAAAAAAAAAATCTGCAAACTTACAATTAAGCTGTAGAATCAATCTGTCGGCTGTCAATTTCAAAATCCAACAAAAGGCTGAAGCTGTATAGTAGTCAATGCGTTCTATAATTCTATTCAACTTGAAAATAAAATTATTGATTACGAATGATGTAAGAAATAGCGATTGTGAAACTGCATTCGAAATTATTTAAACTCATTTCATAAAGACGATACTTTTTTTGTCAACATATGAAGAACTGTGTATATTGCAATAGCATATTGGTTTTTATGCAAAGTAACAAAAGAGACGAAAATTAATGAACAAGAGAGTAGTGAAGAATTATGGTATGCAAATTGATATTTGGCAGGGAAAGTCACTGGTGATAAATCACTAGAGGTGGCACCGTGATTTTTGGGGATTCGGGGAACCAAATTTTTTTTCGGGGTGACGCATAGATTTTCGGGGAAATACCCAAAAATTCGGGGATGGTGCAACCTCTGCTTGATTTCTAATCAGGAAAATCCAAATACTAAACCACAAGAGACGGAAAAGCTCCGACTTTGCAGTTGACGCAATAAAGAATTGCCGTAAAAACAATTTAAAGTTGACCGAACGCCGCCGCCTCTGCCGGCGGTGGCGTTCCTGCTGTGCGCCGGCAGCGTTACGAAACTGCGGCGGCGTTCACCCGGGCCTCTCGGCGGCGGGAGTCGGACGATCCGCCGGCGCGGCGCCGGGGTCTATATACAACCTAATCGGTTTGCCTGATGATTATTGAAAGATTACGTAATCGTTATTTTTATTAAGAAATTGTTTCTCTCTCTCTGATGTGATGATGAATTTTATATGTTGTTTTGGTAAGTTTGCCCTAATCGGTTTCACGGCTACGGAGTCGATATGAGACTTTGAGCATTTTTCTTTTTTTTAGGGGGGGGGGCATAACAGTGTGTGTTTCGGAAAAGTAGTAAGACATTATTCCGGGTTACTAGCTAAATAGTTTACGCTCCGTTAATTTTTTTTAATGTCTGTTGTCAAACGGTCTCTGCTCTTTCTTTTTAATTTGGTGAGTAAATTTATAACCAAGGTATGTAGCCCCGAGGGTAAACATTATTTTCGCCCCATTTTCCGTAGAACTTAGAAGTAAGACACGATGTACAAATTAAATAAAATGCATTTAGAACAGACGCGTATGCTATGTTCTCTATGCTAACTTACAAGTTTTCAAGTTCAATTCTAGTTTTCACTTTTACTCATCGTTGGGCTTAAAAGTAATCTCAATATAGAAGATCATTATAATTTAAGATTGCAAGAAGACCTTCTGCAGAGTTCCAAAATCATGTAGTTAATTGCTATTTTATGCCTATGATATTCTCCACGTCACCTAAAGTCATGTTCATGGCTAGGCCGTGTTTTACGGACGAAGGGTGACAGATTGCCAAAGATTATTTTTTCTCGCCATTCATTTGTGGTCATCCCCGAATGGGGTGACAGGAAGTCACACAGAAGATTTTAAAGGAAATAGGAACCTCCTGGGAGTTGGTAAAGAGTGAAACATTGAATAGATTGGTGTGGAGGAGGAGCATCTGCGGCTATATGGGCCTCAGGTGGCAAAGCTGAAATCCATATACCTAAATTCTTGTTCACCTAACATCACCTAAAGAAATGTTCATGGCTAGGCCGCATTTTACGGACAAAGGATGACAGATTGCCAAAAACTGTCCTTTCTGGCCATTCATTTGTGGTCGTCCCCAAAAGGGGTGGCAAGAGGTCACACAGAAGATTTTAAAGAAAATCGAAACTTCCTGGGAGTGAGTAAAGAGTGATATTTCGTCTAGACGAATAATATTTCGTCTAGCATTAATTTCCTAGATACTTGTCAACATATTTGAGCATTCAAAAATTATTAGTTCGTTTTTTTTTTATTATTATCATTTTTGAACAAACTGCAGTTAAAATCCCATTTTACTCTAATTGGCAGATGATAATTTTTATGGCAACTCAGAATTTTTTGGATTTTGTGCAAATCGCGGATGTTGGCGAATGACTCACTTTATGGTTGTTAGGTTTTTGATTTTAATTCTTATAATTTGGCTTTTATTACTTTTTACTTAACTTTGAATTTTTTTTTCATTGGTTAAGTTGACTTTCCGCGTTTGTTTCTTCGATTTTTTCTTCGGCATTTTCCTTGTTAATATTATTTTGCTCGCGCTGAAGAAGAGAGGCGGTCATTCTTTCGAAATATTCGCTTTGTGTGTTTCTTCAGTATTTTCGTTTGGCCTTTAAAAACCCCATTTTTGATCGTTTTTTGTCTTTATGTGATTGGCTGATATAATTTAAAGTACTATGATTTACAACTTTGATTTTGGCCAGAAAATATTCAGATCACATAGCAAATACATACATAAATCTGAAAGTATTGCCAAATCCTTTAAATGGATCATGCTTTTTCGGCTTTACTTTAGTTCTAAACATCTCAGTCGAAACTGGCCAAATAACACTAATTTTCTTTAACAAAAGATGATTTTTTCATTTCCAATGTTAAATAGACTGGGTTGCATCGTTTAAATAAACTTACTTCTACAGTTTTTTTTGTAAATAAAAAAAATATTATAACGCTTGGCATGGTTTCTCAACGTGGGCAGTGACGATTCAGTAGACAACGGTTCAAGATTGGTTTTTGGCTATAAAATTAAAATCGTTTTCAAGGAAGAAAATTTTACGAACAATCATTAATAGTAGATTTCAATAAAATTTACTCACAAATTCTAAAACGAAAAGTGAGAAAATGACTAAGCGTGAACCAATCAATAACTAATGATATATATATATATTAGTATCTGAAAAAACAGGCAACGATACTCAAATTACTATCAAACAGTTCGTGGTAATGAAATGTAAGTAAGGAGCGACCCAGCTCAAAAGTAACCGAAACTCTAAAAAACATAATTTTGATACCAATAGATACATCAAAAGAATCAGGTTTTTATGCTGATTTCAAATATGTCGGTTTAATCAAGTCATAGAACCTTAATGAAAATCACACCAACAGATTCGGTGTATCAGAGAACCCTACTATAGAAGTTTCAAGCTCCTATCTGCAAAAATGTGGAATTTTGTATTTTTTGTCGTAGAAAGGTCACGGATGTGTGTTTGTTTGTTTGTTTTTGTTTGTTTGTTTTTTTCTCCAGGGGTGATTGTATCGATCCAGTAGTCCTAGAATATCGTGAGAGGGATCATTCGAACGGAAATTAAAAGTTCTAGTGCCCTTTTTAAGGGACCAAAAAATGGAGGGCAACTTGGCCCCGTCCCAGGCTCATTTTTTCCCGAAGTCACCCAATCAAAATTTTCAGATAGCCATTTTGTTCAGTATAGTTGACAATCTAATAAATATGTCTTTGAGAATGACTTAATCCGCCACAATTCCCGGGGGAAGGGCTGCAAGTTATGAACTTCACCCATTGTTTACATATAGTATTGGTCATTGGGAAGTATACAGACGTTTTAAGGAGGGATTTTCTTCTGGCGGGGGGACGGGTCATAGGAGGGGGTTACGGGGAGGATCTTTCCATGGAGGATGTTTCCTAGGGGAACGGAAATTTCTATGAAGGAGGCGCTGGATTTCCCAGCATTATTTAAAAAACGATCAGAAATTAAATATAAAAAAAACTTTCAGTTGAACGTACAGTACTGAATGAGCCTTTGAACTGTGAGGACGCAAATTGGATTTAACTTTGAATTTAATTGGTTTGTAAAAAGTGTATTTGTTAGACAGTGAAGATATTGCGAAACATTGAATTGGCTTGGGATTATACACCTTGGATTACGTCATTTAATTAGGACAAAAAAAGAAAATAGGCCAAAGACAATGAATCAATCTCTGATTGAGTAGTAGATCGGGTGCCTTTACCGCTTGCCCTGAGGAGTGGAATGAAATGAAAATATATGATTAGTTGACTTTTACAAACGCTACAGAGTATTCCTGAAAGTTGGTTGTGATTCCTGAAGTAGAGTCGGTATTCAAACGCTGTTGGAAGTCGTCGGTGCAGGAGATAGGGGTGTTAGCCGTGCCCAAATTAACGGTGGCTTAGCGAACTGCACGTCCACATCGACGTGGATAAATTATAGGTGCCAAAATAGGTAAGAGAGATTACATATTTCATTTTATTTGCACTTGCCATGGGGCGAAAAAGGAAGATTGCTAAAACTGTCCAAGTAGGATCCCAGTCTGTTGAGAACAGTTTGTTGAATTCAACATTTTAATCTGAAGGGAATAACGATGTCGCTTTACTGAAGACCCTGGTAGATGATTTTGATAAGATGCTAACAATACTTACTGAAAATGGTAAGCAACTGGACTCTATAAACGATAGTATAAAAATGTTAGAAAATCGCATGGTATCTGTGGAAAATACACAGTCTGACCTAAAATCAGAAGTTAATACTACTAGTTCGCGTGTTAAACAGCTTGTATATGATGTTTTAAGCTTAAGAAATCAAATGTCATTTATCGCTAGTGCAACGAAAAGGTATGAAACTGGGAATGCAGATCTGTCTCGTCGGCTTATGGCATCTGAGTATCGACATACAGAGACGAATATTATCGTTTGGAATGCTCCCTGCGAAAATACCACCCAAGCCGAAACTTTTTTTGACCAGTTGTGTTTGGAGGGTCTAGGTCTGTCCATGGTCCCGAGGTTTCGAGTTGTTGGTGGTGTCCGTAAGGAGCAACCGTATTTTAAAGTTGATGTTGGTTCTCGAGATGCGAAGGTCAGTGTGCTTAAGAACGGAAAGAAATTAAAAGGTAATGTTATTGGACACCATAGAAAAGTATCTGTTAGCGATGATGCACCAATATCAGTTCGTGAAGCTCGAAGGAAGTTGTATGCAAAGAAATCTAGATTAAATGCTATAGGAGTTTCATCATGGGTTTCCAATACAGTTCCACCATATATACAGATCGACCGTGGTGGTGTGGCGGCAAAATTTGGTTACGATGAGCCTATCCCTGAGTTATGTGCCCAATAGATGGTTTTGTAATTAATGGTGAATTAAGATTTTGTTAAGATATTTTTTTTTTTTTTTTTTTTTTGTATTTATGGAAAAAAAAAAGAAAAGTTGTTCTTTTTTTGTCATTTATTTAGTTTTTGTTAGAATTTAGAATGGGTAAGTGGTAGACACAGGTAGAGCATTGTGTTTTCTTCAATTATTATTTTCTGGAATTCAGTAATGGAAATAGTAAGCCTGTATTGTGACAGGCTAGCGTTAGTGACAATTTTTTCACTTTTTTTGTATTCATTTGTTTATTTATATTATTTTGTTAATATGTTTCTTATTATTTTTAGGTTATTTTGTGTTTTTTCTGGAGCTTCAATTACGTTGGAAACGGGACCACCGACCCTCCGAGTTATAGTAAGTTATTCAGTTGGTTAGGTTTGGTTGCAACTACCCTCC
>NC_142814.1:51976591-52022087 GCF_049724085.1 Artemia sp. Qi Xiang Cuo
AGTAAAAATTCCACGATTTTGGAGAAAGGAGCTTAAAATGCGCTTGAAACGGGGGTTTTACGTTGACATCAGAGGGCTCCGTTTAAAATCCAATTTACCCTATGGCTGTCGTGACGTCAGAGGGCTCCAGTAGTAGTTCACCTAACCGAACCATTGAACTCTTGCTAAGGGTGGGAATACCGCCTAGAATCAGGTGCAAGGGGAGAAGGAACTTCACTTATTATTAAAACTTGTGTATTATACAGACCGCATTCCAAGTAGTTGAAACGTATGGAAATTTCGCCTAAACTTACGACACTTGCTCTTGCCAAATCTTGCCTAGATGCGAATTTTGCCAGCTAAAAAACAGGTGCAAGGGGCTATGAACTTCACTTGTTAAAATCCCTGTGTTAATTTCCCTATGGCTGCTTTTGAAACCTCCAAGGGGTTACTACTGATATTTAGTATTTTTTTGTGAATTTCTATCACTGTTTTTGAAACACTGTCAATTAAAAGAATTTTATCCCTATTAAAACTTTTATTTAATTTCCCTTGGAACATACTCCCTTCGTGGGAAATAACCCCCGCAGAAAGTATCCCTCGGAAAAAACTCCTGCCCCCCACAAAAAATACCCTCCGTAAACAATACCCCTAGGAAAATACGTTCTCAGATACGCTGTATCTGATGGTGTGAGTTTCATTAAAATCCTATGAATTTTAGAGAGTATTTTTCTATTTTTTCAAAAATAGGGTAAATACTCTCAGGCTCCTAAATTTTGATGGGTATAAATAAACATGATAAAACTTGCATATTTAAAATCAACATAAAAATCCAATTCTTTTGATGTATCTATTGGTATCCAAATTCCGTTTTTAGTGTTTCGCTTACTATTGAGACGGGTCACTTTACCTATACAGTTTTTTTTACCACGAATTGTTTGATGACTTTGGGACGTGATAATCTTTTTCTAGGTTGCAAGCTACCACTGCAACCCGTATAAAGAAAACCTGTTGAACAAAAGAACTAAGCCAAATAATTGCTAAATGCTGTTTTTCCTCCAGTGCCAGTCCAATTGGTATGAATAAAAAACCCCAGGTTTGTCGTTTAGTTCGAATGTATGAGCTCCAAAGTAATCACGCTGTGCCTGTATAAGATTTGCAGGGAGGCGAGCCGATTGATACTCATCGTAAAAAGCTAATAGAGAAAAAAAGCTTGGAATAGGTATTCCCAAACGAGGAGCTTCAGATACAACTGTCCTCCAGGAACTTTGGCACTTGTGAATAGCACCCCGAAAGAAATATTCTAGCAACAAATTAGTCAATTCTGGATTCTTATCAAATTCTTTCTTGATAATACTAAGGAAAACACTTCTAATAATGCAGCCACCACGCCATATGAATGTAATATTACCATAGTTTAAGTTCTAGTTGAATACCATTGCTGTTTTGCTGAGTACCATATACCCTTTAGCGTACGAAACAATTTTTGATGCGTTTTTACGGGCACTTTTTACACATTTGCCAACTTAAAGTCGAAACTAAACTTCTATTAATTACAACTACGTGAGATGCTCTTGACTTGCAACGTTTATGACCGTCCTTTATGTATGCAACTGACGTCATCATAAAGTACTTACAGAACTCCCATTTACAGTATCGATCTTTTATGTATTATTGGCTACTTAATTTTGCTATAAGGCGTTGTCGTCTCTTACTAGGTTGCTAGCTACCGCTGCAACCCAGATGCACAAATTAAAATGTACAAGGATGTAATAAAAAATTTAACTTCATGACGTATATGTAACTTATATAATATAAGTGTCAGATAGTAGAGTGGTAACTATCCCTGCCTATAATTCGGAAGACCCGGGTTCAATTCTCCGTCATAGAAAATTTTTAATATATTGAATTGAAAGCAGTATCTATTTAATTTAAAGTTTAAATTTAAACTTAAACTTAACGTTTAAGTTTAAATTAAACTTAAAATTAAATTAAATTTAAACTTAACGTAGCTACCTTCTAGCTAAATATAATATTATTAATGTAAATTAATATAGGCAAGAGGTCGTTCTTTATCATAATAAATAAAGATATTATATTTAAAATTTTCATAAATTATTCTAGTGTCAGTTAACTGATAAATTTATGTTAAAACCCCCTCAAAAATTTCTCCATTTCCATGATAATGGATAATTATATAAAAAAAACCTAATTGACAACTACCATTGATAATAAACTGTATCGGTTCTTTATGTAAAAAATAAAATCTCTTGTCGAAAGATAAACGTGTATAAATATATGGTTATACGAGAAAAATCCATCCCTTTGTATCTTTTCAACAAATTGTAAACAGTAACCTTTTCAATACGATTATAATAATTTTATTATAATCGCGAAATAATAACTGATATGAGCTTGAAACCTCTATAATATGGTTTTCTGATACATGGAATCTGATGCCGTGATTTTCATTAAGATTTTATTAGTTTTAGGGGGTGTTTTTACCTCTTTTTTAAAATAGGGCAAATTTTCTCAGGCTCTTAACTCATGATGGGTATAAAACAAAACTTGATGAAACTTAAATATTTAAAATTAAAACAAAGATTCGATTCTTTTCATGTATCTATTGGTATCAAAATTCCGCTTTTAGAGTTTTGGTTACAATATAGACGGGTCGCTCTTACTATACAGTTCGTTCCCACGAATTCTATTTCATGACTGATACTACCTTGTCAAAGCTTGCTCATATTATTGCTCGTTTATCCCTGTCCCACATGTTTTAAAATTTTCAGGTATTTTACCGGTTTGAATTAAAAAACTAAAATTATTGCACAGACATCATAAATATTTTTGCAGTTTGCAGTTAAATAAAATAATATATTTAAAATTTTCAGAAATTATTCTAGTTTCAATTAACAAATAATTTTTTTTTTTTAAACCCCCAAAAATTACTGCTTTTTACATAAAATTGCATAATTATATATAAAAATCCTAATTGACCAATACCATTTATGATGAACTATATCGGTCCTTGATGTATAAACAAAAACCAAATATATTTGAAAAGACTGCAGTATGATAATACATCAAAAATACAGTCTTTTTGACAAAATTAAATCTACTTAAAAAAAAAAATATTTTTAATTAAAAAAGGTACTACGATGCAGCAATTTCCTTTAAAATCAGTGATTATACAGCTCATTATGATTTTTCAGTGCCCAGCTAGTTGAGGAGTCAAATCAAGCGGAAAGAAAAAAAAGATGCCGTTAGTGGAGAAAATCTTGGTTAAAGTCAATTTTCTTGATTTTCAAGTCAACATATTTTCCTTATTATTTAAGTCAAGGGACGGTAAGTTTGCTGCATAGAGGTTTTGGACAAGGCTTGATTCCTGGAATACTAAATTTTTACTTGTGATGATTTCTTAAGAAACATAAAATAAATTTGTTCTTTACTATCATTTATAAAGATAAGTATGGGCTGCATCGTTTCCTATATTGTTTAGCTACAATGGACTGCAACTCGTTCCTTAATTTAATAACAACTAATTTTTTAACAACACAAACCCTCCGAAAACTACTGCATTTTACATAATAATGGTAAATTACATAAAATAAAAACCGTATTGACAAGCACCGTATATGATGAACTAAATTGGTCCTTTATGTAATGAAGACAAGTGATTAAAATGATGAAACTGCAGCTTTTTGTATAAAAAATGATTTCATTTTCAACATTCTAGCACCACTGGGTCGATACAGTCACACCTGGTAAAAAAAGACAAATAAACACGCATCCGTGATCTTTCTTCTGACAAAAATGCAAAATTCCACGTTTTTAGAGATGGTAGCTTGAAACCTCCACAGTAAGGTTCTTTGATACGCTGAATCTGATGGAGTGATTTTCAATAAGATTTTATGAATTTTAGAGAGGAAATTTCTATTTTTTCAAAAATAGGGAAAATACTCTCAGCCTCGTAACTTTTGATGGGTATACATAAACATGATGAAATTTTAAAACCATATTTAAAATCATATTTAAAAATCATGATACATATTTAAAATCAGCATGAAAATACAATTCTTTTGATGTATCTATTGGTATCAAAATTCCGTTTTTAGAGTTTCGGTTACTATTGAGACGGGTTTCCTTATCCACGAATGTTTTCTTATCATCTTCAAATTTACTGTCAGGTCCATTAAGTAATTTGCATGCAGAAACATGTTCATCTTCCAAGGAAGATAAAGAGCGAGCATAAAGAGATTCTCCTGTGAGAGTAACTGGAATTCCATATTGAACGGATGCAATAGTAGTCCATTTTCCCGTTCCTTTCTTACCAGCTGAATCACGAATCTTTTCTAACAGGTTATCACCATTCTCCTTGAAATTGAAAATATTTCTTTAAATTTTAATGAGAAAGGAATCCAATTTCCCATGGTTCCAATCATCGAACACTTTACTCATTTCTTCTTGATCCATTCTCAGTGCATCTTTCAAAAATGAATGAGCATCACACATGCCCTGCATATCCCCGTATTCTATACCATGATGAACCCTATTCACAAAATGACCACCTTCTCCGTCACTGGATTTAACATAATTTGTTCTTTATTGTAAATTTTATTCTTCAGATATTTTAAAATATCCTACATGGTCTAGTGGTAAGGATAGCCGGCTTTCAGCCATTTCTCCAAAATTTGATTCCTGGCATGCTAAATTTTTACTTATGATGATTTCTTAAGAAACATAATTAAAATAAATTTGTGCTATCATTTCTAAGGAGAAGTATGCGCTGCATGGTCTACAGCTCGTTCTATAATGTTATAACAAATAATTTTCTTGTTAAAACCCTCCAAAAATTACCGCATTTTACATAATAATGGTAAATTATATAAATAAACCGTATTGACAAGCACCATATATGATGAATTATATTGGTCCTTTATGTAATGAAGATAAGTGATAAAAGTGATAAAAATTTAGTTTTTTGTATAAGAAATTTTTCTACTTTTCTATTAAAAATGTACTAGAACTTTTAATGAGCCCTCTTCCAATATTCTAGCACCACTGGGTCGATACAATAACCCCAGGTAAAAAAGGCAAATAAACACGCATCCGTGATCTTTCTTCTGCATGTTACATAATATACGAAAATCATATTAGAAAAACCTAATTGACAAATACCATTTATGATGAACTATATCGGTCCTTTATGTATAAACAAAAATCAACTATCTTTGAAAAGACTGCAGTATTAAAATAAATCAAAATTGCAGCTTTTTGACAAAATCGATTTTACTTTAAAAATATCTTATTTTTAATTACAAAAGGTACTAGATGCAGCAATGTCCTTTAAAATGAGCGATTATACAGCTCATTATGATTTAACAGTGCCCAGCTAGTTGAGTGCCCAACTACCACTGCAACCCGTATAAAGAAAATCTGTTCAACAAAAGAACTGAGCCAAAAAATTGCTAGATGCTGTCTTTCCTCCAGTTCCAGTCCTAGTTCGTAGGTATGAGCTCCAAAGTAATCACGTTGTGCCTGTATAAGATTGGCAGGGAGGCGAGCCGATCTATACCCATCTTAGAAAGCTGATGCAGTAAAAAAGGTTGGAATAGGTATCCCCAAACGAGCAGCTTCAGATACAACTGTCCTCCAGGAACTTTGGCACTTGTGAATAGCACCCCGAAAGCAATCATCTAACAACAAATTAGTCAATTCTGGATTCTTATCAATTTCTTTCTTGATATAACTAAGGAAAACACTTCTAATAATGCAGCCGCCACGCCACATGAGTGCAATATAACCATAGTACAAGTTACAGTTGAATACCTTGGCTGCTTCTCTGAGTAACATATACAGTTGAGCGTACGAAACAATTTTTGATGCATAGAGAGCCTTGCGGATATGTTCCACGAACGTTTCCTTATCGCCTTCAAATTTACTGTCAGGTCCATTAAGTAATTTGCATGCGGCAACACGTTCATCTTCCAAGGAAGATAAAGAGCGAGCATAAACAGATTCTCCTATGAGAGTAACTGGAATTCCATATTGGAAGGACGCAATAGTAGTCCATTTTCCCGTTCCTTTCTGACCAGCTGAATCACAAATCTTTTCTAACAGGTAATCATCTTTCTCCTTCAATTTGAAAATATTTTTCGAAATTTCAATGAGAAAGGAATCCAAATCCCCATGGTTCCAATCATCAAACAATTTACTCATTTGCTCTTGATCCATTCTCAGTGCATATTTCAAAATTGAAAAAGTATCACATATGAGCTTCATATCCCCGTATTCAACATCATTATGGACCATTTTTACAAAATGACCAGCTCCTCCCTCACCGGACTTAATATAATTTGTTATTTAACATAAATTTTATTAGTCAGATATTTAAAATATCCTACATGGTCTAGTGGTAAGGATAACTGGCTCTCAGTCATTTCTCCCAAATTTGATTCCCGGCATGCTAAATTTTAACTTATGATAATTTCTTAAAAAACAATTTTAAAATAAATATGTGGTATACTATCATTTCTAAGGATTAGTATGCGCTGAATGGACTACAGCTCGTTCCTTAATGAAATAATATATACATTTTTTGTTAAAACCCTTCCAAAAATTGCTACATTTTACATAATAATGGTAAATTACATGCATAAACCGTATTGACAAGCACCATATATAATGAACTATATTGGTCCTTTATGTAATGAAGACAAGGGATAAAAGTGATAAAAATGTAGTTCTTTGTATAAGAAATTATTCAATTTTTTATAAAAAAAATGCACTAGAACTTTTAATGAGCCCTCTTCCAACACTCTAGCACCACTGGGTCGATACAATCACGCCCGGTAAAAAAAGGCAAATAAACACGCTTCTGTGATCTTTCATCTGACAAAAAATACAAAATTTCAACTTTTTAGAGATTGGATCTTGAAACCTCTACAGTATGGTTTTCGGGTGTGCTGAATCTGATAGTGCGATTTTCATTAAGATTCAATGACTTTCAAAGGGTGTTTTTCAATTTTTTCAATAATAATGCATATACTCTCAGGCTTGTAACTTTTGATGGGTATAACTTAACTTGATGAAACTTCTATATTTAAAATCAGCATAAATATTCAATTCTTTTGTTGTATATATTGGTATCAAAATTCTGTTTTGGGAGTTTCTGTTACTATTGAGACGGGTCACTCTTACCATACAGTTTGTTTCCACGAACTGTTTGATGACTATGGGACGAGATAATCTATTTCTAGGTTGCGATCTACCGCCGCAACGCATGTAAGGAAAACCTTTTGAACAAAAGAATGCAATATCACTATAGTTATAGTTCCAGTTGAAGACCTTTGCTGCTTCTCTGAGTAGCATATACCATTGAGTGTACGAAACAATTTTTGATGCATAGAGAGTCTTGCGGATATGTTCCACGACTGTTTTCTTATCGCCTTCAAATTTACTTTCAGGTCCATTAAGTAGTTTGCATGCAGCAATACGTTCATCTTCCAGGGAAGATGAGCAAGCTTAAACAGATTCTCAGGAATTCCAAATTGGAAGGATGCAATAGTAGTCAATTTTCCTGTTCCTTTCTGACCATCTGAATCAAAAATCATTTATAACAGGTAATCACCATTCTCCTTGAATTTGAAAATATTTCTCGAAATTTCAATGAGAAAGAAAACCAATTCTCATTTCCACTTGATCTATTCTTAGTGCATCTTTCAAACATTTCTCCCAAATTTGATTCCCGGCATGCTAATTTTTTACTTATAATGATTTTTTAAGAAACGTAATTAAAATATATTTGTGCTATACTATCAAATCTAAGGATAAGTATGTGCTTCATGGACTACAGCTCGTTCCTTAATGTAATAAATTAAAAAAACTTCCAGCAGAAATTTATTCATTAATTTAAATTAATACCAGCACTAAATTTATTTATTAATTTACATTAATATCTTTTGTATGTTTGTTTGCGTTGATTTTTTATTTTATGACTGTTTGATTGTTTGTATGCCCCCAAGGCATAACTTACAATGCCTAACTACATGCCCTGGTGGGCTGTTTCAATACCGGAGATTTTGTTATCAGAACTTTGAACTATTTTAACAAAATATCTATTTCAAAACTTTTATGTCATGCATTTAGGGCGTGGAGGAGGATGGGTTGGGGAGGGTCTAGTGGCCCTCCAATCTCTTTTGACTCTTAAAAAGTGAACAACAACTTTCAATTTCCAATCAAATGAGCCTTCTCAATTGAATGAACCAGTTTTGAAGTTTCTACGACAACGCCTTCTATTAAAACCTAATATGCCCCCAGGGCATAAGTTAAAACCCTTGCCCTGAGGGTTGTGGGGGATTGTCCTCCTCAAAAACATATTTTATCTGGAAATCAATTACGCTGAACAAAATCGCCATCTCAAAATTTTGATTGGATGTGTTTGAGGCAATGATGGGCGTGGGGGGGATGTAGTTGCTGTCCAATCACTTTCAACTATTAAAAAGGGCACTATACTTTGAATTTGCAATCTAATGAGCCTTTTTTGATGTTTCTACGACAATGCCTTCTATAAAAACCTTATATGCCCCACGGCATAGCTTAAAACCCTTGCCTTGAGGGTTGTGGAGGAGTGTCCTCCTTCAAAATATATTTTCTATCTGGAAATCAACTAAGCTGAACAAAATGGCTATCTCAAATTTTTGATTGGATGTGATTGGGGAAATGAAGGGCGTAGGGGGGTTCTAGTTGCCCTCCAATCACTTTCGAGGGCAGTAGCCCTTTGAATTTCCAATCGAATGAGCCAGTTTTGAAGTTTCTACGACATCGCCTTCTATTAAAACCTAATATGCCCCCAGGGCATAAGTTAAAACCCTTGCCTTGAGGGTTGTGAGGGAGTTTCCTCCTCAAAAATATATTTTCTATCAGGAAATCATTTACGCTGAACAAAATGGCTATCTCAAAATTTTGATTGGACGTATTCGGGGGAAGGATGGGCGTGGGGGGGGCTAGTTGCCCTCCAATAATTTATGACTGTTAAAAAGGCAGTAGAACTCCCGATTTTCAATCGAATGAGCCCCTTTTGAAGTTTCTATGACGACCCCTTCCATATGAAGTGGCTCTGGGAAAAAATGATAAATAAATAAATAATAAAACATTGGAGCCGTATGGCCTTTATCATAGGCAACGCTACAGCGTTGCCTCTGATAACAAATGAGTTTTTTGTTATTTTTTGATAACAAATGAGTTTTTGTGAATTTTTGAGATTATTTTTCTATTTTTTCAAAAATAGGGCAAATACTCTCAGGGTCGTAACTTTTGATGGGTATACATACACATAATAACATTGCATATTTAAAATCAGCATGAAAATCCAATTTTTTTAATGTATCTATTGGTATCAAAATTCCGTTTTTAGAGTTTCGGTTACTATTGAGACGGGTCACTTTAGATATAGAGTTTTTTACCATGAACTGTTTGATGACAATGGGAAGTGATAATCTCCTTCTAGGTTGCAAACTACCACTGCATCCCGTATAAACAAAACCTGTTGAACAAAAGAACTAAGCCAAGTAATTTCTAGATGCTGTTTATCCTCCAGTTCCAGTCCAATTGCTATAATTAAAAACCCCAGGTTTGTCGTTTAGTTCGTAGGTATGAGCTCCAAAGTAATCACGCTGTGCCTGTATATGATTGGCAGGGAGGCGAGCCAATCTATACCCATCGTAAAAAGCTAATGCAGTAAAAAATAAGTTGGAATAGGAATCCCCAAACGAGCAGCTTCAGATACAACTGTCCTCCAGGCACTTTGGCACTTGTGAATAGCACCCTGAAAGAAATCATCTAACAACAAATTAGTCAATTCTGTATTCTTATCAAATACCTTCTTGTTATAACTAAGGAAAACACTTCTAATAATGCAGCCGCCACGCCACATGAGTGCAATATAACCATAGTTCAAGTTCCAGTTGAACACCTTTGCTGCTTCTCTGAGTAGCATATACCCTTGAGCGTACGAAACAATTTTTAATGCATAAAGAGCCTTGCGGATATGTTCCACGAATGATTCCTTATCGCCTTCAAATTTACTGTCAGGTCCATTAAGTTGTTTGTGTAGCGATAAAAATTTTATGGGACTGGGCTTAATTATGGTCATAAATATTGACTGCGTCAAATCTAATATCCTATTTTAAAGCTGCAAACTTACACCTTATAAGTTCTCCGATAGCACCGCGTATAGCGCTAAAGATTGTGCCACCAAGGCCTGCGCCATAGCAATGGGGAGTGAAGTAAATCCATGAGCGCGCCACCCTCAATTATTGAGAAAAAATAAAATGTGTAGCCATATAAATGTGACCTCTTTTCCTCGAGCTATCTGGAGATCAGATTCCTGGGAACGTACCTTGGAGATTTGCGGACTAATTACCTGTTGGTAGACTAGATACAGACATTATGAGAGTAACTGGAATTCCATATTGAACGGATGCAATAGTAGTCCACTTTTTCGTTCCTTTGTGACCAGCTGAACCACGAATCTTTTCTAACCGGTTATCACCATTCTCCTTAAATTTGAAAATATTTCTGGAAATTTCAATGAGAAAGGAATCCAATTCCCCATGGTTCTAATCACCGAACATTTACTCATCTCCTCTTGATCCATTCTCAGTGCATCTTTCAAAAATGAATAAGCATCATATGACCTGCACATCCCCGTATTCAATACCATTATGAACCATCTTCACAAAATGACCAGCTCCTCCGTCACCGGATTTAACATAATTTGTTCTTTAACGTAAGATATTTTGAAATATCCTACATGGTCCTATGGTAAGGATAGCCGGCTCTCAGCCATTTCTCCCAAATTTGAATCCCGGCATGCTAAACTTTTACTTATGATGATTTCTTAAGAAGCATAATTAAAATAAATTTGTGCTATACTATCATTTCTAAGGATACGTTTTTAGAGATAGGAGCTTGAAACCTCTACAGTAAGGTTTTCTGAAATGCTGAATAATGCAAATATTCTCAGGCTCGTAACTTTTGATGGGTATAAATAAACTTGATGAAACTGGCATATTTAAAATCAGCATAAAAATTCAATTATTTTGATGTATCTATTGGTATCAAAATTCCGTTTTTGGAGTTTCTCTTACTATTGAGACGGGTCACTCTTACCATACAGTGTGTTTCCACGAACTGTTTGATGACTATGGGACGTGATAGCCTCTTTCTAGATTGCCAACTACCACTGCAACGCGTATAAAGAAAACCTTTTAAACAAAAGAATTAAGCCAAATAATTACTAGATGCTGTTTTTCCACCAGTTCCAGTCCAATTTGTATGAATAAAAACCCCAGGTTTTTCGTTTAGTTCGTAGGTATGAGCTCCAAAGTAATCATGTTGTGCCTTTATAAGATTGGCAGGGAGGCGAGCCGATCTATACCCATCGTAAAAAGCTAATGCAGTATAAAAGGTTGGAATAGGTATCCCCAAACGAGCAGCTTCAGATACAACTGTCCTCCAGAAATTTTGGCACTTGTGAATTGCACCCCAAAACAAATCATCTAACAACAAATTAGTCAATTCCGGATTCTTATCAAATGCCTTCTTGATCTTACTAAGGAAAACACTTCTAATAATGCAGCCGCCAGGCCACATGAGTGCAATATCACCATAGTTCAAGTTGAATATCTTTGCTGCTTCTCAGAGTAGCATATACCCTTGAGCATAGGAAACAATTTTCGATGCATAAAGAGCCTTGCGGATATGTTCCACGAAAGTTTCCTTATCACCTTCAAATTTACTGTCAGGTCCATTAAGTAATTTGCATGCAGCAACACGCTCATCTTTCAAGGAAGATAAAGAGCGAGCATAAACAGATTCTCCTATGAGAGTAACTGGAATTCCGTATTGTAAGGATGCAATAGCAGTCCATTTTCCCGTTCCTTTCTGACCAGCTGAATCACAAATTTTTTCTAACAGGTAATCACCATTGTCCTTGAATTTGAGAATATTTCTTGAAATTTCAATGAGAAAGGAATCCAATTCCCCATTGTTCCAATCATCGAACACTTTACTCATTTCCTCTTGATCCATTCTCAGTGCATCTTTCAATAATGAATAAGCTTCACATATGAGCTGCATATCCCCGTATTCAATACCATTATGAACCATCTTCACAAAATGACCAGCTCCTCCATCACCAACCCAATCGCAACATGGTTCGCCATCGGCTATAGCTGCAATACTCTGGAATATATTTTTAATATGAGGCCAGGCATCTGGATTTCCACCAGGCATCAGTGAAGGGCCATACTGGGCCCCTTCTTCACCACCTGAAACCCCAGATCCCACAAAAGGAATGCCCTTTTCTTTCAAGTCCTTGCAACGCCTGTTTGAATCTTGATATTCTGAGTTGCCGCCATCTATAATAATATCCCCAGGTTCTAACAAAGGTACTAATTGATTAACGAAGTTATCAACTGCTTCTCCTGCTTTCACCAACATCATGACTCGCCGAGGTTTTTTCAACTTGGCCACCATTTCGGTTAAGCTATGAGCACCTATCCGATTTTTTAATTATCAACGACACATTTCTAACTAACTACTTTCAAGTTAAGGCAATTGTCCAAAAAATCAGAAAAAACCATGGGATTTTCACGAACCGTCTTATGAACTCATTTAGTTCACCCATTTTTGCCTTTTTAAGCCCCCCACCAACAAAAAATTTCCCTCGCACGTGCCAGGTGATGTAAAACCTAAACTCCAACATTTCTTCATCTTAATTGACTTTAGAAATATCATGCAAAATATACGAGCGAATCAGGTGTTACAATCCTTTTGTTTGTCTGATTTTAGCATCTAATTTTTTAATTATCAATGACGCACTTCTAAGAAACTATTTTCAAATTATGGCAATTGTCCACAAAATCATAAAATACTTTGGGATTTTCATGAATCGTCTTATAAACTCATGTATTTCAACCATGTTTGCCTTTTTTAACCCACCACCAACAAAAAATTTCCCTCGCACGTGCCTGGTGATGTAAAACCTACCCTCTGACATTTCCTCATCTTAATTGACTTTAGAAATATCATGCAAAATTAACGAGCCAATCAGGTGTTACAATCCTTTGTTGGTCTGCGTTTAGCATCCGATTTTTTAATTATCAACGACGCAATTCTAACAAACTACTCTCAAGATAAGGCAATTGTCCAAAAAATCAGAAGAAAACTTGGGATTTTCACGAACCGTCTTACAAACTCATGTAGATCACCCATTTTTGCATTTTTAAGCCCCCCACCAAAAACAATTTTCCTCGCACTTGATTGGTGATGTAAAACCTACACTATGACATTTCTTCTTCTTAATTGACTTTAGAAATATCATGCAAAATAAACGAGCCAATCAGGTGTTACAATCCTTTTGTTTGTCTGGGTTTAGCATTTGTGTTTTTAATTATTAACGACGCATTTCTAACAAACTGCTCTCAAGTTAAGGCCATTGTCCAAAAAATCAGAAAATAACTTGGTATTTTAATGAATCGTCTTATAAACTCAAGTAGTTCACCCATTGTTGCCTTTTTAAGCCCCCCACCAACAAAAAATTTCCCTTAAACTTTCTTGGTGATATCAAACCTACACTCCTACAATTCTTAATCTTAATTGAATTTAGAAATATCATGAAAAATATACGAGACAATAAGGTATTACACTCCTTTTGTTGGTGTGAGTTTAGCATCCTATTTTTTAATTATCAAAGACGTATTTCTAACAAACTACTCTCAAGCTAAGGCACTTGTCCAAAAAATCAGAAAAAAACTTGGGATTTTCACGAATCGTCTTATAAACTCATGTAGTTCACCCATTTTTGCCTTTTTAAGCCCCCCACCAACAAAAAATTTCCCTCCCACGTGCCAGGTGATGTAAGACCTACACTCCGACATTTCTTCATCTTAATTGACTTTAAAAAATATCATGCAAAATATACGAGGCAATCAGGTGTTACAATCCTTTTGTTGTCTGATTTCAGAATCCGATTTTTTAATTATTAACAACACATTTCTAAAAAACTACTCTCAAAATATGGTACATGTCAAAAAAATAAGAAAAAAACCTATGGATTTTCACGAACAGTGTTATAAACTAATTTACTTCACCCATTTTTGCCTTTTTAAGCCCACCACCAGCAAAAATGTTCCCTCGTACGTGCCTGGTGATGTAAAACCTACACTCCGACATTTCTTCGTCTTAATTGACTTTAGAAATATCATGCAAAATATACGAGCCAATCAGGTGTTACAATCATTTTGTTTGTCTGAGTTTAGCATCGAATTTTTTAATTATCAACAAAGCATTTCTAACAATCTACTTTCAAGTTAACGCAATTGTCAAAAAAATCAGATAAAACCTTGGGATTTTCACGAACCGTCTTATAAACTCATGTAGTTCACCCATTTTTGCCTTTTTAAGCCACCCACGGAAAAAAATTTTCCCTCGCACGTGCCTGGTGATGTAAAACCTACACTCCGACATTTCTTCATCTTAATTGACTTTAGAAAATATCATGCAAAATATACATCCCTAGTAGAAGTTAAAATCCTTGATATTTTCTTAGCCCAGAATATGATTTTTGAATTATCGATGAAGCATTTCTAGCATAATAGGCACAAGTTAAGGCACTAGGACAAAAAATCAGGCGCTTCCTTGGGGATCTAACGAACTATCTAATAAACTCCTCTCAAGTTAAGGCAATTGTCCAAAAAATCAGAAAAAACACTGGGATTTTCACGAACCGTCTTATAAACTCATGTACTTCACCCATTTTTGCCTTTTTAAGCCCCCCACCAGCAAAAAGTTTCCCTCGCACGTGCCTGGTGATGTAAAACCTACACTCCGACATTTCTTCATCTTAATTGACTTTAGAAATATCATGCAAAATATACGAGCAGATCAGGTGATACAATCCTTTATTTTGTCTGAGTTTAGCATTCAATTTTTTAATTATGAATGAGGCAGTTCTAACCAAATACATTGAATTTAAGGCAATTCTCTAAACCAGTAGAAGCTAACTGGAGATTTTTACGAATCGCTTCGTAAACACATTTCTTTCGCCCAATTTTGCCGTTTTAAGCCCCCCACCAACAAAAAATTTCTCTCGCTTGAGCCTGATGTTGTCAACCCTACACTCGTACATTTCTTCATCTTATTTGACTTTAGAAATATCAAGCAAAATATACGAGGCAATCAGGTGTTATAGTAATTTTGTTTGTCTGTGTTTAACATAGAATTTTTTAATTAGCAACAAAGCATTTCTAACACACTAATTTCATGTTAACGCTCTTGTCTTAAACATAAGAAACAAATGTGAAATTTTTACGAACCGCCTTATAAACACATGTAGTTCGCCTGTCTTTGCCTTATTAATCACCCCACCGACAAAAAATTTCCCTCGCCTATATCTGGTGTTGTCAAACCTATACTCCTACATTTCTTCATCTTAATTGACTTTAGAAAATATCATGTAAAATAGACGAGCCAATCAGGTGTTACAATCCTTTTGTGTGTCTGAGTTTAGCATCCGAATTTTTAATTATCACCAAAGCATTTCTAACAAACTACTCTCAAGTTAAGGCAATTGTCCAAAAAATCAGAAAAAACCTTGGGATTTTCACGAACCGTCTTATAAACTACTCTCAAGTTAAGGCAAATGTCCAAAAAATCAGAAAAAACATTGGGATTTTCACAAAACCGTCTTATAAACTCATGTAGTTCACCCATTTTTGCCTTTTTAAGCCCCCCACCAACAAAAAATTTCCCTCGCACGTGCCTGGTGATGTAAAACCTACACTCCGACTACACTCTTCATCTTAATTGACTTTAGAAATATCATGCAAAATATACGAGCCAATCAGGTGTTACAATCCTTTTGTTTGTTTGGGTTTAGCATCCAAATTTTTAATTATCAACGACGCATTTCTAACAAACTACTCTCAAGTTAAGGCAATTGTCCAAAAAATCAGAAAAAAACCTTGGGATTTTCACGAACCGTCTTATAAACTCATGTAGTTCACCCATTTTTGCCTTTTTAAGCCCCCCACCAACAAAAAATTCCCTCGCATGTGCCTGGTGATTTAAAACCTACACACCGACATTTCTTCATCTTAATTGACTTTAGAAATATCATGCAAAATATAAGAGCTAATCAGATGTTACAATCCTTTTGTTTGTCTGAGTTTAGCATGCGATTTTTTAATTATCAACGACGCATTTCTAGTAAACTACTCTTAAGTTAAGGAAATTGTCCAACAAATCGGAAGAAACCTTGATCTTTTAACGAACCGACTGATAAACTCATCTAGTTCACCCAGTTTTGCCTTTTTCAGCCCCCCACCACAAAAAAAAAACCCACCCACGTGCCTGGTGATGTAAAACCTACACTACGACATTTCTTCATCTTAATTAACTTTAGAAATATCATACAAAATATACGAGCCAATCAGGTGTTACAATCCTTTTGTTTGTCTGAGTTTAGCATCCAATTTTTTAATTATCGATGACACATTTCTAACAAACTTCTCTCAAGTTAAGGCAATTGTCCAAAAAAATCAGAAAAAAACTTGGGATTTTAATGAACCGTATTAAAAACCCAAGTAGTTCACCCATTTTTGCCTTTTTAAGACCCCCACCAACAAAACATTTCCCTTGCACTTGCCTGGTGATCTCAACCCTTAACTCCGACATTTCTTCATCTAAAGGGACTTTGGAAATATCATGCAAAATATACGAGGAAATCAGGTGTTAAAATCCTTTTGTTTGTCTGAGTTTAGCATCCGATTTTTTAATTATCAACGACGCATTTCTAACAAATTGCTCTAAAGTTAAGGCAATTGTCCAAAAAATCAGAAAAAAACTTGGGATTTTCACGAACCGTCTTATAAACTTATGTAGTTCAGCCATTTTATGCCTTTTTGAGCCCCCTCACCAACAAAAAAATTCCCTCTCTTAAGGCTGGGTATTTCAAACCTACACTCTGACAGTTTTTAATCTTAATAGACTTTAGAAATATCGTAAAATATATACGAGCCAATCAGATATTATACATTTTGTGTTTTTCTTAGATCATCATATGATTTATTAGTATCAACGACGTAATCCTAAAAAACTAGTCTCAAGTTAAGTCACTAGTCCAAAAACTAAGAAAAAATACTTGGAATTTTTCAGAACCGTCTTTTAAACTCATGTAGTATCACCCATTTTTGCCTTTTTAAGCCCCACCAACAAAAAAATTCCGTCGGACGTGCCTGGTGATGTCAAACCTACACTCCGACATTTCTTAATCATAATTGACTTTAGAAATATCGTGCAAAATATACTAGGCAATCAGGTGTTACAATCCTTTTGTTTGTCTGAGTTTAGCATCCGATTTTTCCGATTTTTTAACTATCAACGACGCATATCTAACAAACTACTCTCAAGTTAAGGCAATTGTCCAAAAAATCAGAAAAAACCTAGGGATTTTCACGAACCGTCTTATAAACTCATGTAGTTCACCCATTTTGCCTTTTTAAGCCCCCCACCAACAAAAAATTTCTCTCGCATTTGCCTGGTGATGTAAAACCTTCACTCCGACATTTCTTCATCTTAATGGACTTTAGAAATATCATGCAAAATATACGAGGAAATCAGGTGTTACAATCCTTTTGTTTGTCTGAGTTTAGAATAAGATTATTTAATTATCAACGACGCATTTCAAACAAAGTACTCTCAAGTTAAGGCAATTGTCCAAAATATCAGAAAAAACCTTGGGATTTTCACGAACAGTATCATAAACTCAAGTAGTTCTCCCAGTTTTTCCTTTTGAAGCCCCCCACCAACACAAAATTTCCCTCACACGTGGCTGGTGATGTAAAACCTAAACTTCGACATTTCTTCATCTTAATTGACTTTAGAAATAACATGCAAAATAAACGAGCCAATCAGGTGTTAAAATCCTTTTGTTTGTCTGAGTTTAGCATTCGATTTTTTAATTATCGACGACACATTTGTAACAAACTACTCTCAAGTTCAGAAAATTATCCAAAAAATCAGAAGCAGCCTTGATGCATCTACAGATTGACTTATTAACCTATTTCTTTCACTCAATTAGACCTTTTTAAGTCCCATACTAAACTCTTTTACCCTTGTATAAGCCGTGGGATTTCCAACCTAAGCTCCATCATTATTATATTAAATTGACTTTGGAAATATCATGCAAAATATACGAGCCAATCAGGTGTTACAATCCTTAAGTTTGTCTGAGTTTAGCATCCGATTTTTTTATTATCAACGACGCATTTCTAGCAAACTACTCTCAAGTTAAGGCAATTGTCCAAAAAATCAGAAAAACCTTGGGATTTTCACAAACCGTCTTATAAACTCATGTAGTTCACCCATTTTTGCCTTTTTAAACCCCCCACCAGCAACAAATTTCCCTCGCTCGTGCCTGGTGATGTAAAACCTACACTCCGACATTTCTTCATCTTAATTGACTTTAGAAATATCATGCAAAATATACGAACCAATCAGATATTGCAATGCTTTTGTTTTTCTTAGTTTAGCATCCGATTTTTTAATTATTAACGATGCATTTCTAACAAACTACTCTCAAGTTAATGCAATTGTCAAAAAAATCAGAAAAAACCTTGGGATTTTCACGAACCGTCTTATAAACTCATGTAGCTCACCCATTTTTACCTTTTTAAGCCCCCGCCAACAAAAAATTTCCCTCGCACGTGCCTGGTGATGTCAAACCTACACTCCGACATTTCTTCATCTTAATTGACTTTAGAAATATCATGCAAAATATACGATCAACTCCGTTGATAAAATCATTGTGTTTGTCTTATTTTAGCATCCGTTTTTTTAATTAGAAACAAGGCGTATCTAACAAACTAGTCTCAAGTTAAGGCAATTGTTCAAACAATCAGAAAAAAACTTGGGATTTTCACGAATCGTCTTATAAACTCATGTAGTTCACCCATTTTTGCCTTTTTAAGCCCACTACCAGCAAAAATGTTCCCTCGTACGTGCCTGGTGATGTCAAACCTACACTCCAACATTTTTTCGTCTTAATTGACTTTAGAAATATCTAGCACAATATGCGAGGCCACCAGATGTTACAATAATTTTGTTTATCTGAGTTGAGCATCCTATTTATTAATTATCAACGACGCATTTCTAAAAAAATACTTTCAAGTTAAGGCACTTGTCCAAAAAATCGGAAAAAACCATGGGATTTTCACGTGTAGCGATAAAGATTTATTATTTGTGTTGATACAAATTTCTCCGATAGCGCCGCTTATAGCGCTGGAGATTGTGTCAACTAGGCTAGCGCCGCTCTCAATTAATGAGAGAAAATTGAATATGTAGACATATAAATGTGGTCTCTTTTTTCTCGAGCAATCTGAAGATCAGATTCCTTTGGGAGCGTTTACCTTGGAGACTGGCGAACTAATTACCTATTATCGGACTAGACGCAGACATATAAATGAAATAAACACCTATAAAAAGACAATAGATTTATTGAACTTACATGCTTAGTTGTACAGCAACGGGTCAATTCAATGACAATAATGGTGACCGAGATTATTTGCGGTACTAATCGTTTTAGATCTGACTTCATATTCAAATTAAAAACACATTTACCCCACTCCCAAACGCAGTTCTTTCGTCCTGCGCTGTAGGGACTGCCTGCCATTGGACCAAGTGACCCAGGGACGCAAATCTTCGTCCAATAATCTCCTTAAGATTTTTCAGGTGATTCAGGAGCTCACACAGTTTTTTTGCCATTGAAACTTCCTTAGAAATATCGCGCTTAGCATTTTGTTTTGGCAACTAATTATCGTAGCGAAATTCGAACGACTAGCGCCGTTTTCTGACTGAAGCTAGAAATGCAATTTCTCTTTTTGCTGATTATGAATTTAGACTCTTGGAAGCGGTATTTGAACTTAATTAGCGGACGTTTAATTTCTGCCCTAATCATCTTTAGAAGGAAAGAATCTTATATTATAAATGTATGTTATTCTACTACTGATGCACATTACCCGACCTATTAAATACTAACGTCCTGTAAATAATAATTGCTCATTCGGATTGATTACCATTGCTTAATAATCCTTCTTTTTCTTATCTACATCCATATCTAAAATTCATCTCACGGACACCGAGAATTTACGTTTATAGGTTAGCTCCTATTTTAAAGATTTTTTTTTTCTGTATCTAAAACTGATTACTTTTATTTTTCAAATAAAGTATGAGCTATTCTTCTTTTACATTAGTTTTTTTTTTGCTGTCTATGACGTACTACATACTATCTACACAACGTTAAGTGAATAACATGATAATATTACACCTAATTCTAGTTGTGGTACATACATGAATGATTTATAAAATACAATATTTGGTTCATCACATTCACTGATGATATTAAAACACTTTCACTATTGGTTTTTTTTAATTGTCAAAAGTTATTAGGAAGTAACACTTGTAACTTCACATCTATTCGTCACCTTTTATGTCCTTAGCGTATTGCACCCTTCTGTTGTAAATTACTTCCCTTCACTCGTTTTGTCCTGGCATAAATTTTGAAGCACTTACGTTATGGTTTCTTCATGGAACTGTTTGAGTCTAGTTGTCTTCACACGGTAAGTTTTCCCTAATAGTCAACTGGAAAATGACCGTTAAATATCGTTCTAATGGTCAACTGGGAAATGATTCTTCCCACTACGGGTGTTGGTGTTTTTTTCTTCTCAGCATATCATTTTTAGGATTTTTGAGGCACATAGAGATTGTATTCTCGAGTAAAATTGTTCAGGTGTGCCTTTTGAAACGGATTGTCGTCATATTATAGTGACTCTCTTAATATATTGTCTTTCAATTCAAATCCAAACATCTTAAAATATTGTTTGAATTCTCACATCGTTTATCTTGTACTGCTCGATGGGGTTCTCATAATTAAAGTTTAAGGTGTCTTCAGTTTATGCTTCAAATATCTTAAAAAATCTTTAAGTGTCATTATCGTGTGCTGATCGATGGAGTTCTCAGAATTAAACTTCAAATTGTCTTTAATTTCGTCTTCAAATATATTCAAATGTCTTTAAGTGTCATTTAACTTTAAATATCGTTTAATATCGTTTAGCTTCAAATATCATCACTATACTGTCAAATTATTCTGGGGTCCATAGTGAGTATCAACAGCGATATCTACGTATTTATATCTTGTGTTGACCGATGGGTTTTTCAGCATTTATGTAATTATACATTTCGTTAAAGCACTTTATACTTAGGTTAAAATTTAGCGTCACCTGATATACAATATGGTTCACAGTCAAAGAAACGACGGTCAAAGGCAACTGTTGTTTTCGTAGACGAAGCTGGGATGATAGTTACCTGGAGTCATGGTGAGTACTCTTCGTTGGTTGAGATATGATGAAAATAGATGTTACTGGGCCGTATCTGTACTGGGGAGCTTATTGTAATACTCAATGACCAAAGTGTCCATTTACTTTCCTGTAATAAAAACAACGCGGCAGAATCACATGTTCTTTGAAGTAACTACACATACAATAATTCACGCATTAATTGGGTTATAATTTCTTAGCTATGAGACAGAATTACATAAATACACTAATATTAGTACTCACAATAAAAATTTAAAAATTTAAAATAGAGATGTTTTCAAATTTGTTTTGAGAACAGAAATATCGATATTAAATAAACATAATTTACCCTACATTATTAAGTTTGAGGTCTGTTTTTACAATATTTTTCATGCCTGCATTGTTCACGCAAGTCCGTGCTGTATAAGAATCGCATGTGCTGCGTCATAACCGCACGGTTTTACGCAAACGATACTACAATGGGGGAACAAGACATAACAAGGACGAGTGGAGACCTCTCTACCCACTCGTCTTCTATTGTCCTCCCTATTTCTAGGCTTAGACGTTCTCATGGGGTTCCGGGTTTAACGGCTGAAATGCAGAGGTCCTTAGTCTCAGGATTTTTCCGTAATTGCAAGTCAACATTGGTGCCTCATATTCGCTTTTCGAATAAGGTCATTAGATGCAGGATTTCCAAGCTTGCCTCCGTAGATTCCAGTTAATGCTTGTTAAATAACATAAGCATAATGAAGAACTGACAACAATATCTTTTTAGAAGGCTATTGTTTGAGAAAATCCTTCAGCACTAAATAAATAAATATTATATTAAAGTCTTATTAGAATCCGTTAAGCGAGAAACACCTTCACATTAATAGGGAATTCCTTGTGGGTTTTACTTAGTCGCCATTGGACAATCACAGGGTTTCAATCCATATATCTTAACTGGTTCAATAGTTTTAAAATTTTACATATTATTATTGAAATATAATTTTATATCCGCCGTGAAATTCTACATATAGACGTACCAATAGGTTGTTTGGTTATAGTTACCAATAGTTGGCTATTAGTACATATATTACTCGAGTAAGAAACACATGAATGAGCAATGTGTAGGCCTAAAATAATTATAATCTGCACTAAGATAAAATATTTCATATAATTAGATACTTCTGTACTGGTAGTTTTTTTTTGATTTTATAAAGCTGCCAGATATAAGGGTATAGCCTACTGAATTGCAATGTTTAAAAACTAAACTTCTTTTCAAAATACCCGACGCTCCGAATTAGTCGTGTTTACTTCAGCTAATAAAAACAAATTTGCTTTATCAAAATATACTGAAAACTGGCGGAAATTTTGTACGGGTATAATGGGGGGGGAAGAAATATACGTTTCAAGAGGAAATCTCTTTAGTATTCACCATATCAGAATTGGTTAATTTAATTTACATGTTGCTCAGATAGATTTCGCATGAACTGAAAAAAGGGAGAAACAGGAAAAAAAATTTGACAAAAATAAACGTTTGTCACTAAATGACGCAGTCTTTTTAAGTTAAATATAAACCTTAGTCTAACTTAAATAAATTATCAGGTTCTAAATAGTTTAATTGAGATAATTCAATTTTAATTAATAACTTATTGAGAAATTATATTTTAATAAATAATTAAAGTAAAAAATTGAGTACGAATTGATTATTAGAATAATCAAATAAGAATTTGACTGATATTTTAAGCAAGAAAAACGAACAAAACGGCAAGTAAAAAGGATGACTAAACACTAAAAACCTAAAAATAGAGCAAAACACGATTCAGATCAAGCTCTAGCTATGAATAGTGTCGGATTATCGAATTTTTTTAGTCAAGTTAGGCATATTTCATTTACTTTTGATTAATTTTCTTCATAGTTAAAAATTTTTTATTTTTTTTTCCAATCTTCACGTGGAAGGCAATTTCAGTAGGGATTATACGTCTTAGAAAACTATTATGCCCATTGTAGAGAGGAGATTTCGCCTTGTCTTAATCCATGTATAAGACCATTAGTAAATATATCACCGTCATCACCTTGCAGTTTTCTTATTGGTAGAAATTAAACGATTAGTAAAAATTTTTAGTTTTTTGTTTTTGATGACATTAATTTCTGTTTGGACCTGGGTCGAATTTTCGTAGAAATTCGAGGAGGCTTGAGTCAGTATAGGTAAGATATATTGTGACTGACTTGTGAAAATATGTCACAAAAATTAGAGCGCAAGATATGTCATAGATAAAACAATGAAATTAAAGAAAATTTTTGTCACAGAACTATAGAACAGTGATCTCTCTGTTATTGTATACGTCATAGATATAATATAATGAAATTAAATTTTTCGCCAAGGAGCTAAAGACATTAATGTCTCTGTTTCTCTTTGGAAGTAATGTTTAACACAGAGCTGTAGGACAGCATACGTCATTGATATAATATAATGAAATTAAAAAGCTTTTCTCTCCCTTTTTTTTCGCCTCGGAGCTATAAGAAAGTAAACTCTCTTTTTCTCTTTCAAAGCATTCAGATCCAAAAACGAAAATTTAGCTCACTGAAGTTTCTATTCAACCATTAAGTATTGTTTTGACTGGCCCTTATTGGCATAAGAATACTAATTTCTTGCGCTTGAAGGGCTGAAAAATGTCCCTACCTACGGTTGTGTAGGCACAAAAAAAATAAAAAAAAAAATAAATGGCCTTTTGTTACTCCCCGGGCTTACCACAAGACGTGGTCCAACACCATTTGTCGTTCTCAGTCGACCACGAGCTTCCTACCATTGGTTATTTTCTGTTCCAACCTCTCTATTATCCTTTGAAAGGGCATAAAAATAACACTAACAAAAATAAGACATCTAAAACTTAATCAAATCCTTAGTAACATAGACTAATTTAGTCTAAGGTGCGCGAAGTATAGCAATCAAGGATGCTTTTTGTTACAAAACATTGAACGTAGATTTAATTAAACTGAAGTACTAAGGTATGTCTTAAGTCAAGCTACAAAAATAAAACCTGCATATGCTCATTCTCTCTCGCTCTTAAATAAATAGAACAACATAAAAAGAAAATTGACATTTTCAAATAAGCAGTTTTTAAGAACAATAGAAAGACTTTTGACGACCTTTCTTAATTGTCTTGAATGGTATCTGTTTATAAAAAAGCAATAAGTTAAGTCTGATATTTGCCATCGTTACAAATAACCCATAAAATTAATAAGCGCAAATAACGCGGATATTTATCCACTAGGGGACCTAACGTGTGCGAGGGGAGTCCACCCCAGCAATACAAATGACACTCGACCAAAAAAAATATATTCATGTATTTTTAATTATTCTTTGTAAACAAGCATGAACACTGGCTTGTTTTACATCTACATGGCTCGATAGCAGCCATGGTTCAAAATTCAAATTTTCTTGTTCGCTCATTTTGCGGAGCTAATTCAGGATTTGAATTTTTTCTATCACCATTATTCAGATGAAGGTCATCTGTGTAGGTAAAGGAGACCCTTTTAAGACCTATCTCCCTACCTCCATTTTCTGTGATTAACGGTTTCTTTTGCCGAATTTCTCGCCTTATGCAGAGTTCCAGTCACAGCTGGGTAACAACTCTTTTTGTTTTGCTTCGTTCGGGGACTTTTGCTAAGCTTCCTAGGAGGTGTGCTTATGCCGCTGCCGCCCATGTTCGTAGTGCTAGCTACCACTGGCACCATTTATTGGGGTGTATGTGCGGGGTTACTACTTTTAAAGGCAAAAAAGAACGCAAAAAGATTGCTATGCCACTTACTCGAAGGGAAAGAGAACCCCTTGTCGGCCCTAATGTTAGTGAGATTCCCGCTCTTACCCCAACGGTTCTGCAAATATCGGGTTTGGTACTACCCTATTTACAGTATACCCTGTTCCAGGGTATGGTAACGCGATCGAGTGGTCAAACGGCCACTTTCTAAGGCCAAATGTACCCACCTTGGGTTACGGCTAGAAAATTTCTACTCTCTCCTTGGAGGTAATAACCCTCATTGTCAATATAATAATGACGGTGCCTTGTAGCTCTATTCCTACCCTACCTGGGTTACGGAAAATACTACACAGTTTGTAGAAAATACCCTACTTGTATTCTTCCAAGAGGGTCACAAATGTAATTAAAGAAACGAAAATAGGTCACTTATCTGAAAGGAAAAGAAACGGGGGTGGAATATAACAGACCCCATTTGCTACTATTATGCCTAAAATTCTTCTGTTTCTACCAACGTTTCATCGGTCCAGCTAGATTTTGTTTTTCTTTCTTTTATTTTATTCTTTCAATTCACGGTACAAATAGTTTATTATTTAGTAATATACGGCACTACTACATTGCATTTATTACTAACACTAAAAAAAATTACTAATTATACACTTGCTTCTACTTGTTAAAAACTGAATACTATTTTTTTTCTCATTTTACAATTCTTCATTGAGCCTTTTCTCCATTTTTCTATTGTACCCAACTCTTTGAGGGGATACAAATTTATTTCTAACAGCCAAAGTTCAAGCAAAGCTGCTCGAAGTTTTGCTAATTCGAGCACCACTAAAAGCGAAGTCCATTTACCTTCCTCCTTTGACAAAGCCATTTCTGTTTCAATATACAATATTTCAATATTTATTTTTTTTTTTGCGTTTATATCAACTTAAAATTTTACTTAACCTATTTTGGGGTAGGCTATTATCTCCTATGAGATATAAGGGGTTTACTGTCGTAGCCTAGCGGTTATAGGCCTAATCAATTTTCTTATATGTCTGTATCTTTCCAACAATTAAATTCAAATTACAAAGTTTAAATAGCCTAACTAGTTCGCAGTTTTCCTCCAATTTCCGACCCCGCCATTCTGTAGCGATAAAAGATTTATTTGTAGTTATTGAAAAATTTATTAATTGTGGCAATAGAAGATTCGCTATTACCGGAGGTAGAAACTTATCCGATAGCACCGCGTATAGCGCTGGAGGTTGGGTCGACTAGGCTACCACCTCTCTCAAATAATGGGAGAAAGTTGAATATGTAGACATACAAATGTGGCCTCTTCTTTCTTGAGCTATCTGGAGATCAGAGTCCTTTGGGAACGTTTACCTTGGACACTTACAAACTAATTATCCATTATTGGCCTAGATGCAAACTTATAAATGAAATAAACAACTATAAAAAGACAACAGATTTATTAAACTTACATGCTTGGTTGTACAGCAACGGGTCACTTCGATGCCAATAATAGTGACCGAGATTATTTGCGGTATTAATCGTTTTAGATCTGACTTCATATTCAAATTAAAAAACACATTTACCCCTCTCCCAAACGCAGTTCTTTCGTCCTGCGCTGTAGGGACTGTCTGCCATTGGACCAAGTGACCCAAGGACGCAAATCTTCGTCCAATAATCTCCTTAAGATTTTTCAGATGATTCAGGAGTCCACACAGTTTTTTTGCCATTTAAACTTCCTTAGAAATATCGTGCTTAGCATTTTGTTTTTGCTACTAATTATCTTAGCGAAATTCGAAGGACTAGCGCCGTTGTCTGACTGAAGCTAGAAATGCAATTTCTCTTTTTGCTGATTATGAATTTAGACTCTTGGAAGCGGTATTTGAACTAAATTAGGGGACGTTTAATTTCTGCCCGAATCATCTTTAGAAGGAAAGAATCTTGTATTTTAAATATATGGTATTCTACTGCTGGTGCTCACGAACCGTCTTATAAACTCAAGTAGTTCACCCATTTTTGCCTTTTTCAGAACCCCACGAAAAAAAAATTTTCCCTCCCACGTGTCTGGTGAGGTAAGACCTACACTCCGACATTTCTACATCTAAATTGACTTTAGAAATATCATGCAAAATATACTAGCCCATCAGATGATACAAACTTCGTGTGTTTCATATCTCTACAACTGATTTTTTAATTATCGACGACACGCTTACACATAAATGCTTTCAAGTTTACGTTATTATCCTACAAATAAGAAAAAACCTAGGGAAAGTCACAACTTTCATTATACTCCCATCTCAAGTTAAGCCAAATGTCCAAAAAATTAGAAAAAAACTTTGGGTTTTTCGCGAACCGTCTTATAAACTCGTGTAGTTCACCCATTTTTGCCTTTTTAAGCCCCCCACCAACAAAAAATTTCCCTCGCACGTGCCTGGTGATGTAAAACCTACACTCTGGCAGTTCTTCATCTTAATTGACTTTAGAAATATCGTGCAAAAAAAACGAAACAATCAAGTTTTACAATCCTTTTGTTTGTCTGAGTTTAGCATCCAATTTTGTAATTATAAACGACGCCTTTCTAACAAACTACTCTCAAGTTAAGGCATTTGTCCAAAAAATCATATAAAACCTTGGGATTTTCATCAACCGTCTTATAAACTCATTTAGTTCACCCATTTTTGCCTTTTTCACCCCTCCACCAACAAAAAAAATTCCCTCGCATGATCCTGGTGTTTTCAAACCTACACAATGTCACTCCTTCTTATTTTTTGAAATAAGTCTTGTCTTTAGAAATAACAGAGCCAACCTTGCGAAACACTCCTTTTTTGTTTCTGTGTGTATCAACCAATTTTTTAATTATCATCGATGTATTTATAGCAAACTTCTCACAAATAAAGGAACGAGGCCAAAAAATCAGAAAAATATTTGGGGTTATCACGTACCGACTTCTTAACTAATGTCGTTCCCCGATTTTTGCCTTTTTATGCCCTCAAACACCAAAAAATGTCCAGTACATATTTTGTTTGATGTCAGAACAAAACTCCGACGCAACTTTATCTTACGTGAGAATTGATCAATCAATAACTACATACGAGCAACCCTGGTGATAAAATACTGGTTTTGGTCTGAGTTTAGCATCGGATTTTTTAATTATCAACGACGCATTTCTAACAAACTACTCTCAAGTTAAAGCAATTGTCCAAAAAATCAGAAAAAACCTTGGGATTTTCACGAACCGTCTTATAAACTCATGTAGTTCACCCATTTTCGCCTTTTTAAGCCCCCCACCAACAAAAAATCTGCCTTGCACGTGCCTGGTGATTGCAAACCTACACTCCGACATTTCTTCATCTTAATTGACTTTAGAAATATCATGCAAAATATACGAGGCAATCAGGTGTTACAATCCTTTTGTTTGTCTGAATTTAGCATCCGATTTTTTAATTATCAATGACGCACTTCTAGCAAACTACTCTCAAGTTAAGGCAATTGTCCAAAAAATCGGAAAAACCTCGGGATTTTCACGAACCGTCTTAAAAACTCATTTAGGTCACCCATTTTTGCCTTTTTAAGCCCCCAACCAAAAAAAATCCCCTCGCACGTGCCTGGTGATGTCAAACCTACACTCCGAAATTTCTTCATCTTAATGGACTTTAGAAATAACATGCAAAATAAACGAGCCAATCAGGTGTTACAATCCTTTTGTTTGTCTGAGTTTAGCATCCGATTTTTTAATTATCAACGACGCATTTCTAACAAACTGCTTTCAAGTTAAAGCAATTGTCCAAAAAATCAGAAAAAACTTTGGGATTTTTAAGAATCGTATATTAAACTCATGTAGCACACCTATTTTTGCCTTTTTAAGCCCCCCACCAAAAAAGCCAGTCCCTCGCACATGTCTGGTGATGTCTAACATAAACTTCGACATTTCTTAATCATTTCTGAACTTAGAAAATATCATGCTATCCATAAGAGCCAATCAGGTGTTACAATACTTTTGTTTGTCTGAGTTTAGCATCCGATTTTTTAATTATCAACGACACATTTCTAACAAACTACTCTCAAGTTAAGGCAATTGTCCAAAAAATCAGAAAAAACCTTGGTATTTTCACGAACCTTCTTATAAACTCATGTTTTTCAACCATTTTTGCCTTTTTAAGCCCCCCACCAACAAAAAATTTCCCTCGCACGTGCCTGGTGATGTAAAACCTACACTCCGACATTTCTTCATCTTAATTGACTTTAGAAATATCATGCAAAATATACGAACCAATCAGGTGTTACAATCCTTTTGTTTGTCTGAGTTTAGCATCCGATTTTTTAATTATCAACGACGCATTTCTAACAAACTACTCTCAAGTTAAGGCAATTGTCCAAAAAATGAGAAAAAAACTTGGGATGTTCATGAATCATCTTATAAACTCATGTAGTTCACCCATTTTTGCCTTTTTAATTCCCCCACCAACAAAAAATTTCCCTCGCACGTGCCTGGTGATGTAAAACATACACTCCGACATTTCTTCATCTTAATTGACTTTAGAAATATAATGCAAAATATACGAGGCAATCAGGTGTTACAATCCTTTTTTTTGTCTGAGTTTAGCATCCAATGTTTTGATTATCAACGACGCATTTCTAACAAACTACTCTCAAGTTAAGGCAATTGTCCAAAAAATCAGAAAAAACCTTGGGATTTTCATGAACCGTCTTATAAACTCATTTAGTTCACTCATTTTTGCCTTTTTAAGCCCTCCACCAACAAAAAAAATTCCCTCTGATGTGCCTGGTGATGTAAAACCTACACTCTGACATTTCTTCATCTTAATTGACTTTAGAAATATCATGCAAAATATACGAGCCAATCAGGTGTTAAAATCCTTTTGTTTGTCTGAGTTTAGCATCCGATTTTTTAATTATCAACCACATATATCTAAAAAACTGCTCGCAAAATCAAGCGATTATCCAAAGAATCTGAAAAAACCTTTTGTTTTTTATTAACCAGCTCTTTCTCCCTTGTATTTCACCCATTTTTGGGATTAACAGCCCCCCACCAACAAAAAAATCCCATTCATTATTTCTGGAGATGTCATAGATCCACTCTGACACTTCTACATCTTAATTGACTTTAGTAATATCATGAAAAATATACTAGCTAAACAGATGATACATTTCTTTTGTGTGTCTGAGATTAGCATCCGATTTTTTAATTATCAAGGACACAGTTCTAACAAACTACTCCCAAGTTAAGGTAATTGTCCAAAAAATCAGAAAAAAACCTTGGGCTTTTCACGAACCGTCTTATAAACTCATGTAGTTCACCCGTTTTTGCCTTTTTAAGCCCCCCACCAAAAACGATTATCTCGCACGTGCTTGGTGATGTCAAACCTACACTCCGACATTTCTTCATCTTAATTGACTTTAGAAATATCATGCAAAATATACGAGCCAATCAGGTGTTACAATCCTTTTTTTTTGTCTGAGTTTAGCATCCGATTTTTTAATTATCAACGAAGCATTTCTAACAAACTACTCTCAAGTTAAGGCAATTGTCCAAAAAAATCAGAAAAAACCTTGGGATTTTCACGAACCGTCTTATAAACTCATGTAGTTCACCAATTTCGCCTTTATAAGCCCCCCACCAACAAAAAAATTCCCTTTCACGTGCCTGGTGATGTAAAACCTACAATCCGACATTTCTTCATCTTAATTGACTTTAGAAAATATCATGCAAAATATACGAACCAATCAGGTGTTACAATCCTTTTGTTTGTCTGAGTTTAGCATCCGATTTTTTAATTATCAACGACGCATTTCTAACAAACTACTCTCAAGTTAAGGTAATTGTCAAAAAAATCAGAAAAAACCTTGGGATTTTCACGAACCGTCTTATAAACTCATGTAGTTCACCCATTTTTGCCTTTTTAAGCCCACCACCAACAAAAAATTTCCCTCGCACGTGCCTGGTGATGTAAAACCTACACTCCGACATTTCTTCATCTTAGTTGACTTTAGAAATATCATGCAAAATATACGAGCCAATCAGGTGTTACAATCCTTTTCTCTGTCTGAGTTTAGCATCTGATTTTTTAATTATCAACGACGCATTTCTAACAAACTACTCTCAAGTTAAGGCAATTGTCCAAAACATCAGAAAAACCCTTGGGATTTTCATGAATCGTCTTATAAACTCATGTAGTTCACCCATTTTTGCCTTTTTAAGCCCCCCACCAACAAAAAATTTCCCTCGCACGTGCCGGGTGATGTCAAATCTACACTCCGACGTTTCTTCATCTTAATTGACTTTAGAAATATCATGCAAAATATACGACCCAATCAGGTGTTACAATCCTTTTGTTTGTCTGAGTTTAGCATCCGATTTTTTAATTATCAACGACGCATTTCTAACAAACTACTCTCAAGTTAAGGAAATTGTCCAAAAAATCAGAAAAAACCTTGGGATTTTCACAAACCGTCTATTCTAAGAGATGTAAAAAAAAGTTAAAAAAAAGTTCAAAAGAAGTTAAAAAAAGTTAAAAAAAGTTAAAAAAAATTAAAAAAAAAGTTAAAAAAAGTTTAAAAAAAGTTAAAAAAAAGTTAAAAAAAATAAATTAATGTAAGTATGTAAATTAATTAATAATAAATTAATTTATGTAAATTAATTAAACAATTTCAAACAAAGGAAACATCACGCACTTTGAACAGAAACAACACGAATTTTCACGGTAGTTGAATTCCGGTCATTGCACTCTCTGCTTGTATGATGGGAGACACTCTGCTACCTTATATTATAGCTTCATTGGCTACCTTTCTGTTTGTAAGCATTGTAGCTATATGGGGGGACTGCCCGTTCTCTATCTTTATATCAATACTACTATCAATACTACCAATAAGGGAAGGAAAGTTGTTCCCCAGGGAGTTTTTTGAGGTTCTTGTGTTGTATTCAGTACAGACTTGAGAATTACGCTCGGGACATGTCTCAGAAAACCGGTTTCATAGCTACAAAGACAAGTTACGGAGGATACAATGCATTGGACTGACACATGGGCGCCCATATGGTGGGGGGGGTAAGGGGGTGCCAGCCCCCCTCTCTGAATGACGGTGTTATATATTTGTATTAATTTAGAAAAGCTTTAAAAGAAAAGTAAAGAGCTCTATTAAGCCTAAAATGGGCAGAAATAAAGCCAAAATAATCTTCCAAGAGTAAAACTACCACATATCACTATTAACAATAAAATGAAACTCAAAACGAACAGAAATTATAATAAATAGCCGATTCAAACTCAAAACGAGCAAAAATTAGCATTACTAGGGCTGACAAACCCCATGCCTTCTCAAGACCAGAACATAACTTAGGGTTTACTGGAAAAAAAATTACCGTAGATTGTCAGCTTAATTTACCTGTACTGATATTTAACTCCGCTATTTATTCTAATTTCTGCTCATTTTGAGTTTCATTTATTTATTGATAGTGATTTGTGGTAGTGTTACACTTGGATGATTACTTTACTTCATTTTTGTCCATTTTTGGCTTTCTTTATTTTTCTTTGAAAAGCTTGTTTTGTGGAAAAAGTTTTTTTTTAGATGAATTTCTGTGCGTTTCTTATAGACAAAGTCATTTTCAAGAAAAAAAGATTTTATATCGTTTCAGTTTTATTTTCTATAAGCAATCATAGTTTGGCATATTTGTGGAGGTTTGACAGGCCCAATATCCCTAAAGACATAGTTTCTGGACCGTTATACTATGCTGAACAAAATAGTTGTCTACAAAATTTTGACTAGATGTGTTTGGGAAATAAATCGACTTGAGAGACGAGCTGATTGCCCTCCAATTTCTTTTTACTCTTAGAAAGGACCCTAGAACTTTTAATTTTGAATCGAATTAGCTTCTTTAAATGTTTCAATGATATTTCCAGCTATTATAGAGTGATACTGCCTATGATATTTCTTATATGCCTTTTTGAAAGCCTGCAAGTATACAGTTTTTTCATTTAATTGAAACACCCCCTAAACACTTCCTAGAAGCTTCACCTTAATACTCTAAGCGTCATTAGTTACAGTAACTGTAGTTGTATCACTAAAAGTATACACATAGTTCAAAATCCCCAACTTCTGGCTAGTTCAAAATCCCCAACTTACTCTTAAAGACCTAACTTAAAAACATAAATTATTCTTGAGATATTACTTTGTCACTTTTTTGAAAGTTCACAATGCTCATAATTTGTTTTAACCTAAATATTTCTTATATTTGATTACTGAAGACATTGTTCTATTCCCTTTGGACTATTGGCTACAAAATGGCTGTATCACAATTTTGATCGAAAGTGTTTGGGGAAAAGAGGATATCAGGGAGAGAGAGAGAGGGGGGGTATTTTCTCTCCATCACGCTTGACTCTTAAAATGGAACTAGAAGTATGGATTTCCAATCAACTGAGCCTCCTCTAAGACCCCCTCTTTATAAAAACCTTACATCCCACCGGAGAATAACTTAAAACCCTTATCCCCATACTTTGGGTGGTTGTGTCAAACCCAGAGGCCTTTTTATGAGATTTTTGGACTATTTTTGAACAAATGGCTCTCTTAAAATTTCTATCGGATGCATTGAGGGAAAATATGAAGTGGGAGGAGTAGTAAGGGTGTATAAGATTTGAACGGCACAAGAAACGGGACAAGATAATAGTTTATAAGATTTGAACGGCACAAGAAAAACCCAAGCCTTTGACACTATATTTAGACATGGGCATTTTAAAAATTGGCTCGTTACAAAGTGGTCAAGCATGTTATGAAACTAAAGTCAAGGTTTTATTGCACAAGAAATTTCACAATTTTTTTTTTTAAGCTGGCACTATATAAAGTGCTCCAACATGTTTTGGGAGTATGCATGGAATTATATAACTCAAGCAGAGTGTTTTTCGAGCCAACATCTGTTTTTTATTCGTCCTTGAGATTCTGTATAAAATGTTCATACATTACGATTTAATTTTCATTATGTTTTAACATATCGTAGAAAGTACATTGAATATTATTAGCTTTGGATCAAAACTTTGGAGAAATGGATCCGTCAATTTTCAATGTGAGTACGGCTTCCTGAATTTCTTAATTTATTTCCAAATAAAAATCATTTTACCAGTAAATTCAAATTTCAGGGGCATAGGCCCCCCTTCCCTCCAACAATACAAACCCATAAAATATTATAAGTATACTCGTTAGAAAACGCAAATTACACTTTTTTTCTATTTTCTAAACAAAAACCCCTCCACCACTGTTCTTTTTACGAGCATAATTCTGTAGTTTTACTAATCTTGTTCAAAATGTCTCTTTCCCCAATTGTACAGTTAAGATCTGTTCTCTCTTTTTCCGATCTAAATAGAGCCAGCTGTGTTACAAAGGAAGGGACAGTTTTAGGACCAAATTTCACACGCTCATGTTATCACGCGCTCATGTTATCACCGAGATTAGTAAAACATGTCTTTGTCTGTTTCAAGACATGTTGAAAATATAGATTAAAATTGTTATTAGAATCGTTAATTAAAAGAATAGTGCATTAAACTTAGAATTTATATACATCCAAATAGGGCAAATTATATTATGGAGAGATGTTTTTGAAATCTCCCTTCCCCCCAAACTCAAATTTTCCAAAATTCTACATTAGAAGCCTTTTTAATTATTTCTAAAGCGCTAAGACATAGAGTGCGACAAATATTAGAATCGACTTTATAGGGCAAATTTTATTATGGGGAGATGTTTTTGAAATCTCCCTGCCCTCCAAACTCAAATTTTCCAAAATTCTACATTAGAAGCCTTTTTAATTATTTCTAAAGTGCTAAGACATAGAATGCTACAAATATCAGAATCGACTTTAGGGGGTAATTTAAATCATGGGAAGATGTTTTTGAAATCCCCCTCCAAACTCAAATTTTCCAAAATTTTACATTAAAAGCCTTTTTAATTATTTCTAAAGCGCTAAGACATAGAGTGCTACAAATATCAGAATCGACCTTATAGGGCAAATTATATTATGGGGAGATGTTTTTGAAATCTCCCTTCCCCCCCAAACTACAAATTTTCCAAAATTTTTCATTAAAAGCCTTTTTAATTATTTCTAAAGCGTTAAGACATAGAGTACTACAAATATCAGAATCGACTTTATAGGGCAAATTATATTATGGGGAGATGTTTTTGAAATCTCCCTTCCCCCCCCCCCCAAACTCAAATTTTCCAAAATTTTACATTAAAAGCCTTTTAAATTATTTCTAAAGCGATAAGACATAGAGTGTTACAAATATAAGAATCGACTTTATAGGGCAAATTATATTATGGGGAGATGTTTTTGAAATCTTCCTCCAAACTCAAATTTTCCAAAATTTTACATTAAAAGCCTTTTTAATTATTTCTAAAGCGCTAAGACATAGTGCTACAAATATCAAAATTGACCTTATAGGGCAAATTATATTATGGGGAGATGTTTTTGAAATACCCCTTCCCCCCCAAACAACAAATTTTCCAAAATTCTACATTAAAAGCCTTTTTAATTATTTCTAAAGCGCTAAGACATAGAGTGCTACAAATATCAGAATCGACCTTATAGGGTAAATTATATTATGGGGAGATGTTTTTTAAATCCCCCTCCCCCCCAAACTACAAATTTTACAAAATTTTACATTAAAAGCTTTTTTTATTATTTCTAAAGCGCTAAGACATAGAGTGCTACAAATATCAGAATCGACTTTAGGGGGTAATTTATATTATGGGGAGATGTTTTTGAAATCCCCCCCCCCAAACTCAAATTTTCCAAAATTTTACGTTAAAAGCTTTTTTTTTAATATTTCTAAAGTGCTAATAGTTATAGCACTACAAACATCAGAATAAACTTTAGAGGGTAATTTATCTGTAAAAGAGGAGTTATTATTTCCTTACTAAGTTTTTCTTCTTTTTTAAGGAGGAGGAGGTGGATTCATACAATTACTCTCCCCCTGAAAAGAGACCAAGATGGGGTGATACCACATCGATGCAAGCTGCAACACCATCCATCATCAGATATGCTAGCTCTATTACAAGTTCTCTGGACCAGCCGGGACCCTCTCATGCCAGTGTCAGCTCTATACAGACCACTATGCAACCTGGTAGAAAATTCAAGAGGGAATGGATGCTTTCTCATAATGCATCAGCCTCTTCTAGTCAAGATCTGGAAAACACCTCCCTTCATGCTTTGCCAGGGGCTTCAGGCATACAAATGCAGTCTGAATTAGTAAATGTATGTATTTTACCTCTACCTTATACGTTATTATTTACTTAAAAAATGCTAGGAGGAATTGAGTTTTGTGGCTGATGTGGAAAAATGGTACGTGTTGAATATTCGGGTAAACATACGACTAAGAAACGCTTCACTATGAATAAGGCTATTACATCTTTCTGAACTTTTTGTGGGAGATGGGGGGTAAGTATTTAGTTTAAATAATTCTAGTAGGAATTGAGTTTTGTGGCTGGTGTGGAAAAATGGTACGTGTATTCGGGTAAACATACGACTAAGAAACGCTTCACTATAAATAAGGCTATTACATCTTTCTGAACTTTCTGAGGGAGGTGGGGGTAACTATTTAGTTTAAATAATTCTAGGAGGAATTGAGTTTTGTTGCTGGTGTGGAAAAATGGTACGTTTTAAATATTCGGGTAAACATACGAGTAGAAAAATGCTTCACTATAGATAAGGCTATTATGTCTTTTTTTGGTTTTTTTTTTCTGAACTTTCTGTGGGAGGCGGGGGTAAGTCTTAAGTTTAAATAATTCTAGGAGGAATTGAGTTTTGTGGGGGGGCTGGTGCGGAAAAATGGTACGTGTTAAATATTCGGGTAAACACACGACTAGAAATGAACATGATTTTTCAACTTTATGAAATAATGCTTATTTCACATTGAACAGACTGGGGGTGGTGTTATTGACAATTCTGTCACCCCCCACCATTCCGCTTAACTATATACCTAGTGCTAGTACTAGTAGTAGTAATACAGCAACAACAACAGCAACACAAGCATCCCCTCTTCCAGATTTTCTTCTTTCCAACTCTGAGTTATATAGCAAAATATTCTACAGTGCAATTTTGTTGATCAATTTCATTCTAGAGGGTCGGAGAACATAATCCATTATACCTGAAAAATACCACTTTCATTTGATAGTAATATGCGAGCAATTCTAGAACACCATATGGGTTCGTGAGGGGTGGGGGTCTGTTTAAAAGCATCAATAGCACTAAAAATATTTTTTTTAAATTAAAATGCGGGTGAGGTTTATTCGAAATACTTGCACACATAGATGTTGTAATTACACCTGAATTTATCAATTTTCTAGTAGGTTTTTCTAATTTGGGATAATATTATTAAAATTAAATGGCAAAATTAAAATGAGGGGGGTAGTAGATCTGTGGTTTTATTTATTGAAAGTTTAAATGTTAATATCTGTAGATTCAAAAAGGATTTTATTGTAAGAGGTGGGAGTGGGCCAGAGGGCTATAGTTTTAAAATATCATTCAGATTTATAGGGGCGTCAGGGGATACAACGAATCTGTTTCGATACGAGGCTACACTATTTCAAGCATGCATTTTTAATTGCAGCATACAGACCTCTTCAAAAAGATGCATCTAAGAAAAAGTTGTATAAAATGGCAGTTAATGGTAGGGAGGGTTCAAAGTTCCCCAAAGTAGATTTTAATTGTTTAAATGGTCAATATTTCGTGACACTAAAAGGCATAGATATTTTTGAGCGGGTTAATACATATTTGAAGATTGCTGTAATGGTGTTACAGTAGGAAACAGAATTGGAGGATAGCCACCGTTCTAATAAGAGGGGTGTATTATTTCCAGTGCAGGCTCCTTTAATTAAAACGGCAGAACATTGGATGTAGCTTATATACACCCCACCCACGAACTCTAATTGATTTTGTCATTTTAATACGATTATGCATATTAGTAGGGTTTCGGGGGAGGGTAAAAAGGAGAGTGTGTGTTATTATTTTCTCTCAACATGCCTTTCCAGATTTCTCTCTGATTTCTATTTAAAGCATAACATAAAACACTGTAAACGTCATGGAGAAAAGTCACTGGAGATGGTGCGCGGATATAGAGCGATCTTGCGTCTTAAAATATTTCAAAACACGCTTCTGAAGAGCAATAAAATCGCTTTAGACTGCGAAGCGAAACTGACAGACGTGTGCGATCCGTCAAATTCAAATCATGTTAAAATACATGAAGCCATAGGGGTCTCTTACGCTCATGCGCAACGAGATTCCAATAATACCATGCAAGTGCTGGATGTAGTTGAGATGTTGGGTGACGGTGAGGACTGTTGGGCTCGGATTGGTCAGTCTAATCAAAACAGCGAACGGTGCAATTTCGCGCATTCGTTATACAAACTATCCTATGCTCCTATCACCAGATGACATAGCGGCCATAAGAAATCGTAAAATGTGTTGGGTTTGCAAGGGGAATTTGATGATGATGTTGGGAATGGGGGGAGGAGGAAGGTGATCGACCATGATCATTTGTGGCAGGAAATTACATCGGGGGGGGGAGTAACTTTAGGGGGGTAGCACATCAGTCATGCAATTTAAACGTTAGAAAAAAATATTTCGTACCTGTTTTTATACACAATTCAAATTACGACTTAAAGTTTGTTCTACCGGCGTTGGCCAGCATTGCCAAGGGTGGAGTTTTAGATGACGCATGGATAGATGGTTCTTTTCATATAAAATCATACCAAAATCATCGGAGAAGCAACTGCTGCTAGAATTCATGTTGAAAACAGTTGATAAGGGTAACACGTGCCTGAATAAAATTCGTTTTTTAGACTCTTTCAGCTTCTTCCCCAAATCTTTAAGTCAATTGATTCAGCTACAGAAAAGTGACAATTTTGATTGCTTCCCCCTCCTCAAACAGCGCTTCCCCGGTGATGAAATGTATGATTTATTAACGTTTAAAGGTATATATCCTTATGATTATTACAACTCTGCCTTGAGGCTAGATAAGGTATCATTACCGCCCATAGAAGCTTTTCACAAATCTCTTACTGAGAGTGAGTGCACCACTAGCTACTACGAATTTGCTAAGAGGGTTTGGGAAAAGGGTGGACGTAAAAATGGATGGGATTATTGTAAACTATACTTGGCCACTGATGTACTCACTCTTCTGGACATTGTGTGCACAAATACGGATAAAATCTATGGGGAATTTGGGTTGGATTTAGGTTATTATTTTTCCACTCCTCATTTGGTGATGGACTTGATACTTAAAATCAGCAAAGAAGAAATAGAACTGATTGCCGATGTGGATCAGCATGTGTTTGTAGAGAGATCAATAAGGGGTGGGTATGTTTTTCACGGGGATCGTATCATGAAAACTGATCCGACCGGACAGCACACCGATGAAAAGTCGGACGCAGTTTTTTGGGATATGAATTCTCTTAACCCATCGGCAATTTCTCATTTCTGTTCGCCGTGTGGCAATTATAAATGGCCTGAAAATCCTCGTGCTTTGAATTTCCCCGACATTGCTAGTATTGAGGAGAATGGGGCACAGGGATGGTTTTTTGAAATTGACGGTGAAATACCCATGGAAATCCATGACTCGGTAAAAGACTTTGTTTTTCCGTGCATAAATAGACCGGTGGGTAGGGACTCTCTGAGCCCCTACAATTTATCATTAGTAAAGGATGGGAGTATGCACTGGGTACCTTCAAAACAAAAACTAATTGCCAACCTCAACCCGAAACAGAATATCGTCGTTCATCATGTGCTATTGAAATGGATGGTGTCCAATGCTTTCAAGGTCACAAAGATTCATAGAGCCCTCCAATTTGATCAAAAGCCTAACTTGAATTACTTTTATTACTTTTATTTTAAAGCCTAACTTTTATTGACACCTTTGTCAGTAAGCGTTCACAAGCGAAAACGAAAGTTGAAAAAGAAGTCTATAAACTCATTTTGAACTCAGCTTTCGGTAAAATGTGCGAGAGCGTACGAAACGGAAGTCGATGTGACATTGTAACCAACCCCAAATATTGTGCTCAAATCATTGCTGATCCAAACTTCACATCGTTCACAATCATAGACTCTGATATGGTGCTCCTACACCGTTAGAAAAGAAACATTGTATTAAATAAAAATATTGCAGATGGATTTAAAATAACTGAAATATCCAAGAAATTCATGTTGTCATTTCATTATAATGTATGCAAGGTACAGTGGCCAATTGAGGGACAACTTCAAGTGTATTACAGGGACACTGATTCACTCCTGTTAAAAGTCAAAACTGAAAATCTATTGAATGATTTGGAAAATGGCGAGTACATTAGCTCACGAATAGACAACACTAACCTAGAAAACTATTCTGAACCGAAGATTGTAATGTGTAGGACCCAATATCAAGAGTCAACGTGACAACCTGTAACAAGTCTTAGTCTGATGTGTACGGGTATGTTTCCCGGACTGCTAGAGTGCTGCATAGACTAACGCGATACGGAGCTCAAAATCGTTTGCAAGGGAGTACCTGAATATTTTTTACGACATAATTTCGACATGAGTGTGTATAGAAACTGTGTGGAACGTAGTTTAGGGCCAAGAGCGAAAGTCATGGCGATTCGCTCTTTAAAACTACACAGTTAGAGCTGAGAAAAACGCCATGTCTGCCATATCGGAAAAAGTCTATGTAGTTGAGGATGGTGTGATGTTACTGCCACACGTTAACTTTCTAATCTAAGACCGAGTTTAATTTGTAGATTACAGAAAACAACTCGTTATAAAAAAATTAACTTAAATTCATTTAAAAAAAAGTATAAATTGGGTGGGAGGGTTTTTTTGGTAATTGAGTGTTTTTTTTTAATTTTTTTCTATATCACAAATAATTTTCAATGTGTGTGTGTGTGTGCACGGTGGATCAATATCCAGTATTCTATGCCCCCGGCCCAGGCCCGCCGCACCCGGCCCCCCGCTGCCCCGCCCCGTGGCGCTTCCTACGGCGCTTCTAAGCCCGCCGGGCCGCCCCAGCGGCCACCCCCGGGGGGGGGGGGATCCTAAAATTTAAAATGCTGTAAATAAAAGTGTTTGATATTATTTCAAGTGCATTATTCTAATAAATGTTGTATTTTTTCTATAAACAAACAAAAGTTTATTTATTTAAATATTTTTTCTCTGTGCCTATGTAAAAGTTGCATTTTTTATTATATATATAAATAAAAAAAAGTGTATTTTTTCATGTTTAATGTGCTTTTTTCAATGTAGTATTTTTTAAGTTTTTTTACTTTTTTATGCACATAATAAAGGAAAATATGATTCTTTATTTCTCTTCTTCTTCTTCTTATTTTTTTTGAACGTAGTAGTAGTAGTAATAGTAGTAGTAGTAGTAATAGTAGTAGTAGTAGTAGGGAAATTATTTAGTCATTAGACAACTATAGTCTACAGTTAGTTGTCTAGGTGAACTGTTGAAGGGAACATTTTTAAATTTAAAAAAACATTTAGATCATTTCTGTGTGGACCCTCAATGTCAGGCAAAACAACACTCTTAACTAAAATAATTAAAAATTGCGATAAAATGTTTGTGGAAAAGCTGAAAAAATCTACTATTGTTACAGTATTTGGCAGGAGCCATACGATAAAATAAAAACAATTGCCAAGATGGGATTGGTGCTGTTACAATTCATACAGGGACTTGATGTTTTCAGTATTATCGAACCAAACTCTTGGCTGATCATTGACGATCTGGCTGGATCTATTGAACAATGATCCCTGGAAATGCTACAATTCTTCACTGTACGCTCTCATTGTGAAAAAAGTTCTATTACTCTGGTTTTATAAACTCTCTTTTATCAGAGCAAGTTCATGAAAATACTTGAATTGAACTGCAACTACTATAAAATATACATAATTGTCCGTGATTTTAGCTCGCTCATAAATCTCAATAGACAAATCTAACCGCGCGCATCCAAATTTCTGCTCTCAGCGTACAATCATGCAACTAATAAACCCTACGGTTACATCCTTTTGGATCTTAATCAAAATAGACCCGATGATCTGCGTTTAGCCACAGATATTTTTGACTATGAAATTACATTATATCTCCCCGTGAACACTAAAAAGATCTATTAGTTGCTGTCATGACACTGAAGAAACTACATGAAAATAGACATCTTTTTTCAGTTCTAAGTACTTCAAAACCCCCTCTTAGGAAAGCCATACTCAAACATGGTATTGACAATGATTTCATTAATCTAATATCTGAACTTTGTTTAAATTTGACCGAGGGTAATGTTTAACTGCCAGAAGTAGTTAAGCAACTGGCAAAGCAACATCGTTCCATTGTACGTACATTGGCCTCTAAAAAGAAAGGAAAGAATTTTAAGTAGAAAGGACTTCTTCAGGCGGGCGGTAGCTTTTTCACACTTTTACTGCCAATAATTGCAGGACTTGTAAACAGTTTTCTCTAGAGAGAGAGAGAGCGGCAAAACCCTATACATTGACTCCAATAGAACTCGGTCTCTCCCCCGTGGAACACTTTGAGGACAATTTGAATAAATTTCTCGACAATGAGAATATTGATGATGATAAAAAACTACTTCCACTTCAAGATGCACTTTATCGAGCGAAAAAATAAATGAACTATAATGTGAGGCCTACTGGTATTAATCACAAAAAAGAATAATCTCTTCGAGATTCTGCTGCTGCTGGAGCAAAATTCTAGCAGGAGGACTTATATTCAATTATGCTGAAAATCAGAAATCTAATGCCCCACTCATATCGTTAAAAAAGTAAACGACTCCTAACTTATCTCATGGAAAGTGGTCAAGATCATATTCAAGTTGAGAGCAATGGGAAAGGGATTGTAATTCAGGGTAAGAGCTATAATCTACTTGATTTAATCTATGACATGTTTACAAGTCGCAAAAGCCTGATACCATTTGAACCTCATATATACAACTTTATAAATACATAAAACGTCCCCAAAAGTCTGATTAGCAGTAGAAAAATTATAAAAAAAATTAAATGAACATGCATCATCATCCTCAACAACAACAATACAATTAAAAGATGAAGAAGAAGACGTAGAGAAGTTTAAATCCCTCTTATAAAATACCGTCATACCTAGTGGAAAAAACTGGACGATGATGGGAAGGAAAAAGTAAATACACGTCCTGTCACCATCACCAAGCACATCTATTATCCCCTAAACCAACAAGTACTAATATCCATTCCTACGCTCAGAAAAGCTGAAGTTCTGAAAGATATTATGGAAAATGTTTGCTTGGTAGGGAGCTTAAGCTAACCCATAACTCTTTCCAAAGTAACGGGTGTTCGAACTAAAAATGTACAAGGATATCTATAAAATGAATCAAGTTATACCCTACATAGAAATCATAGACTTCGTGCCAAACAAAATCGAAAAACTATTGCTTTCACCCATTGCATATAATACAAGCAGATCTCCTGACTCTAGATGAGATTCAACGACGTCAAAACATACCATACTAGCACATTCTACGTGCAATCACTGTTTTTATTCGCTTTGGATATACAATTCAATTACAATCAAATAGAGGTGTTGAATTTGCTCTGGTTTCAGGAAGTATTCTCGAACAGGATTCATGTAAAAAAATGCAAAAGGATCGCGGTAGTGAATTTGTTAATCCCCATGTTGCAAAAGTACTAGTGAAGTATAGTACACTGATCTATCATAGTCATAGTCCTATAAAGGCTGCATTGGCCGAACGATTGATAAGAACTATTCGACTTTTAATTTCAAGATATTGTACATTGAAAAATACGCCGGCTTTTATTCATGATCTAGATAAAATCATGTTGATTTATAATCAACGACCTCATCGATCATTGTCCAACTCAACCCCAACAGAAGTTCATCATTCTGATCATGATACAATTGACACCTTTCTTAAACAATATTCCAATGAAACGATTGTCAATAAGAAAAATAAATTCAAGGTTGGTGATACTGTTCAAATTAATAGAAAAACTAGTGTTTTTGAAAAAGGTAATTACTTGTGGTTTACAGACCTTTTTATAGTGGTAAAGATCTAAGACACTAAACCCTTAGCTTTTCGTTTTCGCGATACCAAAGATGAAGAAGTTATTGATGGCTTTTATGACTATGCACTTCCAAAAGTTAAGAATAATAGTAAAATCTATCAAGTTGAAAAGATATTAAATACTCGTAATCACAGGGGTAGGAAACAGTTACTTGTTCGGTGGCTAGGATACAACTCGGATTTTGATTCTTGGATCGGTGTTGAAGATATTGACAATGCCCAATGATTTCTATGTAACTTTAATATCGAACGTTTCCGATCCTCTCTAAAACGACTTGAATACGACAAGTGATTTTTGGACAAAACTCTCCCCCGCCATCAAATTTAACGGTGCGTATGAAGTGGCTCTTGTCGACTGTATTCTCAAAAATACCTATGAAATCCTGAGAAAGGATCGTGTGTATGATATAAAAGTTATACCATTCGATTAGACACTCTTTGTCGACTATGAATGGGTTGAAGCACTTAAATCTAGCGAATATCCACATGCCAAATTGAAATATATTGAATAAGATAATATGACAGATTTGTGTCGTACAATCAATAGAAAAATCTCATATCGTAGGAATGGTAAATTCCATTTTAATTATTCATTGGAACACGATAGGATTTACATTACCTCACCTGTTGATACTGAAATAATTATTCTCAATGATAATCTGACGTTCTTGGCTTTAAACAGAATATGATCAATGGGAAAAACGCTGGCACTGTTTACGGGATGGATCAAGTTATTTTTGCTGATTATCCACCTGGTTTCGCTTCGAACTTTTGTATATTTCTCTATGCATCCTTTGTGGAAACGTCGAGAGTCGGTAATTCAAATGTCCCCCTCCTACGTGTTCTTGAACGAAAAACAACTCATGAACTTGTTCATCACTATAATATAAACCATCTTCAGTATGTTCCTGTAAACACTTCGTATTTGGAACTCTGTCAGTTAACACTAGGAAGTGAATTGGGTGACCCTCTAGCAATAACAAAAGGCTTAGCAGTGATTACATATCATTTTCGACCCATTGTTGGCGACAGCAAAATCACCTAAGATGAACAATAGAAGAATTCCATTTTTCTGCCGCGAGATCGATTGCTATGTTGGTGCTTTGAGTCCACGTCAAGTAGGCAATGGATTGGACTACTACAAGAGGCGTACTACAATGTCAGGCTATTGTCTTGTTAGCTGGTTTGCTAGGTTATTTCGGTCTGCACTACCCCTTGGGAGAAAATATTTTGTGCCTGCTGCATCAAATTTTTCTGCCTCAATACTACAGGACTGTGGGTCGG